>NC_064765.1:41226856-41459356 GCF_011397635.1 Epinephelus fuscoguttatus | reverse complement strand
TCCATTCAGATGTAGCTCATGTTGAATTTCACTGATCTTAACTTTTTACTCAGTTATAATATTTAAATTTACAGTGTGGGTTAGGGGTTTGCCATATCATCTCATTAACGATAATACCAGTTTATTATTATATCATAAGAAAAATTCATATCGTGATACTCTTGATATTTCGGCTTGTTGACATATCGACATCATACTGTTAGCCACAGCAACAACAAGCATGGCGGAGAGTGAAATTATTACAGACTTCGCGGTGCTTCCAAAAAGAATGTGTGTGTGTGTGTGTGTGTGTGTGTGTGTGTGTGTGTGTATATACACACACACACACACACACACATATATATATAAATCCAGGCCAAAAAAGTGAAATAGCACTTGCCCCACCTCTTGTTAAAAGGGCAAATATACTGATCATCTGCTGTCTTCCATGCAGGTAACCCAGGTGTGGTGGGCTTCTACAGAACCTTCATGCAAACACTCCACAGTATGTTTGGATACCGCCACCCAGTGTGGGCTGTGAGCCATGCTGGTCACTGTGCACCACCAGACTCCATGGACATGGTAGAAGGTACAGATTTTTCTCAAGTTCTTAACACCTTGGTGTTCTCATGCTAATCTAGGTACACTGGAAGAGAGATCATGAATAACTATTAGTGCCCAACCAGTACAGGATTTTAGAGACCAATTTAAAAGGGAAAAAATTCACTGATGGCACCCCATTTAGTTTTTTTTTTTCTGTTGAGCTGCAATGAATAAAGTCCATTTCTAAGTGGATTGCCCAGCGATATGACCAGGCAAAGGTACTCAGAAGGCTGCTGTCTTTAAAAAAAAAACTTTATTAAAGAATATTCAAATTATTATATGCTGTCAACCAATTCTAAAAATAAACAAATGACTGGATTTGCTAGACCCCTGGCTTATCTTTGCTTGCACTGCGGCTTAGCTCAGCAAAAATACAGTTGAAGTCTAAAGGGGGTCAGTAGCCTACTTGTAAAAGTGAACAAATAAACATTACAGAAACCCTGAAGCTGGTATTTCTACACGTGCATTTAAAACAAACGTTTCAATCAATCAGTCAATCAGTTTTATTTATAAAGCCCAATATCACAAATCACAATTTGCCTCACAGGGCTTTACAGCATACGACACCCCTCTGTCCTTAGGACCCTCGCAGGGGATAAGGAAAAACTCCCCAAAAAAACCTTTAATGGGGAAAAAACGGTAGAAACCTCAGGAAGAGCAACTGAGGAGGGATCTCTCTTCCAGGACGTTTAAACATTAATTTGAAAAACGAGAGTCCTTTTTAGTAATTTTAGAAGTAAGTTTGATACACGGAACTATAGTGTGTTTACATCCTGCGCGGAGGGATACACCGGTGAGCAACAGCTGCAGCTGGCTCTGGGACAGGTACGCTAGGTCACTCGGTAAAAGCAAACAAAGAGACGACACAGACGACACCTGCAGGCCTGGGGCGTTTTTTCCAGTTTATCTTAGGAACATGAAAAAATGTTTCAATCACACCCAGAATAGTGATTGCTGCAAAGTTTTCACTCCTTGTGATGCACTCTCTGTGGCGGTTTTCCTCATGATGATGATGATGATGATGATGATCCTTGTGATGCACTCTCTGTGGCGGTTTTCCTCATAATGATGACGATGATGATGATATCTCTAGCCTCCACAGCGATGGTAGCACCGAATCCCATTCTGTGCAGCAAAATGATTCCACCTCCGTAGGCATAGGTTGGCAAAATATGTTTATTTTAAATGCATGTGCAAAAAAAAACAGCTTCAGGGTTTCTGTAATGTTTATTTGTTCACTTTTTCCGAGTAGGGTACTGACCCCCTATAGACTTCAATTGTATTCGCTAAGCTAAGTCGCAATGCTAACCACTGAGACCCAGCCACTGGACGTACAGACACAAAAAAAGATATCGATCATGTTGTCTCACTATGAAAATGATAGAGAAAGGGCATAACTCCCAAATCGTCAGAGTATTCTTTTAAGCTGGGCATTTTTAGTATGGATATTTTAAAGATTTAGGGATAACAATTGCCTTTAAATGTATGTTTTATGCATAACATTGGTCTGAAAAGTAACTAGTAACTAAACTAAGCACAATAAGTAAGGACATTTGTGTTTGGTAGATTATCCCTTTGTTGTAACAATGCTTCTTGGCAATAAATATTGTACCATTGGAAAGCCTTTTTATTTCCCTTTTTAAATGGTGCCACATTTGTAAGGAACATGCCTTCGTGGGATGATCAGCAGAGCTGAGTATGTGGGCTGCGCCCATGAAAAATTTCCCAAATGTTCTCTGCCAATGCCAAACGGCTCTTTTTTTGCTGTTGTTTGGTGGATTGGATGATTGAAGTCTGAAAAAACAAGACACATTGGCAATTTAACAATTTATTCATTTAAGCCTCAGTAGCATGTGAAAGAACCATACACAGCCACAACAGCCTGGCACCTCCTCATTCCGGTCACCAGCCTGGTCACACACTGCTGTGGGATGGCATTAAGTAAAACAATACACAGAGGGGAAAAGGGGGATTTGAGAGATAGGATAACATTAACCACAAAAGAATGGTCTTTATAACACTAGCATAGTGAAAATAGAGACCATGCAGACAATCATTCAATATGAGATGGGAGATTCTCCATGTAGTTGATAAAAGGCTGCCATATTTTATCGAAAAATGGATCTTATTTCTTGGTGAGTATGTTATCTTCTGAGGTATGCAACTGTTGACTTCTGAAAACCACAATCTAACTGGCAATGGGAGATATGACATCTATCTCATTGCTGTACATTTTTTGGCAATGGCCAGTATGACGATGTATGATAATAGACTGCAGCAGGTTGCCAGAAGGCATCACCACATCTAAAACATGGTGAGGAATCAGGGTTAAACTCAAGTCTGATAAAGAAAATTGAACTGAATTAATTGATATATTGAATTTAGTGTAACACCATTGCTACATAGGTCTCTCTACAGTACTGGGTCAATCTCTTTATCTAAATCCCACCCCACCTAAGTCTAGATCTTTGTGGTTCAGAAATTTAGAGACACAATAACAGGTCTTCATAAACGTTTGAGATGGTTCTAAACGTTGGTTGACTGTCATGAAATAGAAGTTCAATGGGTAACCTTTATTCTTAATCTAAATTCTTAACTGTAAGTGTTTAAAAAAAAGTCTTTTGTAAGGTGGTTAATGTTTTTATGCCTCCAATAGCTGTGGCCAGAGGCATTATGTTTTTGGGTTGTCTGTCAGTTTGTACATACGTATGTACGTAAGTCCTGTTCTTGTGAATGCGATATCTCAAGAAGGCTTTGAGGGAATTTTTTTCAAATTTGGCGCAAATGTTCACTTGGAGTCAAGATGAACCACAATGAGGCTAAATTACGATTAAACATTAAATTTAAGAGATTAGAGGAGCAGCATATGCTGGACCCATCCAATTTAGATTTGAGGAACTCTGTCCTCACCACCAGGGCAAATCTGCAGAGGTTTAGTCATGAAGAGACCGCATTTGCTCTTTTCCGCTTGCGTAGATTGTACTTCGAAACTGAAGATAAGGCAGGGAGGATGCTTCCCCATAGAGGATAGACAGACAATTCCAGCAATTAGAGATGAGAATGGTATATTACAGTGTGATGCAGAAACAATTAATCAGTCTTTTAAAAATAATTTCTTCAAACTTTATAGTACAGAAATTAATGTAAATGAAGCAGATCTGGACAGTTTCTTTAAAAGGACTCAGTCTTCTGAGAGTCACTTCAGCTGATAGGGATGCCCTTTATGTCCCTGTAACACAGTCTGAGATTGAGACTGAAATCCTGAAGATGGCTTTGGGAAATACTTCAAGGGAGGATGGCCTGAGAATAGAATTCTTTAAGTGCTTTAAAGAGCAGCTCTCCACATTTTTACTATTTATAATGCTGTGATTGTTTGAGGTAGAAGTTTTTTGTTTTAAATTGTTTAGTTTAGGTTAGTCTTGTTTTTCTGGGGTGCCAGCCAGGGGCCTGTATCACGAAGCAGGATTAATGTCTTAGCGAGGTAACTTCAGGGTTAACCCTGGGTTTTCGGTCTCACGAAGCCGGTTCAGTTCTCAGGGCTCAACAATAAAGATTGCCCGATTGCCTGGGGCAAGTAAAACTCGCGGTCGGGCATGTAAACTAACAACCTCATTTGCCCGATCGGGCAAGTTGCTAAAAATAGTAAAAGTTAATAACTAATTGATAAAATAAATGTATTTTAAAACGTGCTCTTCTGCTCTGATGCAGGTGCACGGCGGAGTTCCACCACACACACACGTGAGCATGCTAGAGCGGCTCGGGCCGCATTTTCCTGACCAAACCTGACCCCGAGCCCGGTGCAGTTTGTCAGCTGACAAAGTTATTGAAATGGACGCTGTGTAAATAACCATCAACAGACTGCTGTTACACACAGACAAACACACCTCTCGCACAGCAGCTCAGTACGGCACTCATGATGAGCTTGTGTTGCGTTCAGGCGTTGTCACGTAAATAACAACTTCCAACACTTAAATAGGTCATAGCACAAAACAGCAGCATGTCAAGTGACTTTTTACTTTATTATTAGTGCTGCACGATTAATCTAATCGCAATCGCGATGTCAGGCTGTGCGATTACATAACCGCATAAAGGCTGCGATTTGCGATTTAATGTAGGCTAAATAAATGTTAACGTGTGTGCCTGTGAACGTGACTGCCTCTCCTGGGGCCTGTATCACGAAGTGAGATCACCCTTTCCTGGGTTACCCAGACCTATCCTGGGTTGACTAACCCTAACAATGGCAATCAGGATAATCGGTATCACGACGCTGGATGTCAACTCGGTAACTCAACCCAGGATTGCTTTATCAAGAGCCGGGAACGCGCACGCAGCGGACCAATCACAATCATGAGAGAAGCGCAGCGTCACTGAGCGTCACTGAGCGTCCTCACAGAGCGCCGTATGTGAGGGAAAACAAGTATTTCTCGTGAGGATCAGAGATTAATTCTACTAAAATATGAGGAGGAGAAAAGCAACATTAGAGAAAAGGCCAACATCGTGGCAGCTGCAGGAGGAGGAAACATGCGTGGCAACGGGATGAATAATATTTAGCTTTAGTTTAGATTAGTTTATTTTCACATAATGTTAAAAACAGACAGTATAAAATTTACAAGATTAAAAAAAGAAAAGTGCCGGAGAGGTTAGAAGCCACTAAAAGCTTATCAAAGAAATTCCCCTGTCAAAACATCAATGAAATCACATAATAGAGAAGAAAAAAAACAGGTCAGGAAAGAAGAAATAGAGGAGGAGAGAGGGAAAAATCAAGACAAAACAAGGTAGCAAATAAAATGATGTGTAGGTTAAATTACTCATCACTGGTTCAAGTAGCTACAGTACCTGTACCTGTACATCTGACACTGATCACACCCTTGAATCCCATGAAATCAATGCTGCACAGATGAAGTGCATCTATTACAATTATCGTCTAACATCATTGCGTCTGATAAATTGGTCTTCTTTGTCATAAAGTTATATATGCTACAATAAAGCTTAAAGCTGACGCCACAATTAAATCATATCAACACCAAATTGATAGTCTGAATAAAATCATCCTGATATTGAGATGTGTTAGAAATTAACAGCTGTGCAAAAATATACCTAGTCTCCCTCTTTAAAAAACAAAAAGGAAAATCCCTCAAACACCATGAAGTGTAGACATGATTACTACTTTCCACATTTCCAGCAGCAAAGCTGTCAATTAGGCCCATTATCTTTAACAGGGATCATTTCCTCCAACAAAACAAAATGTTGGCACTAATTAATGGTGCTTTTAAGTGTTCGCAAATGATCAGTTTCTTTCTTATGAAGGGGTGGGATGAAATTTTGACTTCTTTCCACTCCTTTCTGAACAATCTTTTCATTGTCTGTTGTTGTTGCTTTCTTTTCTTTTTTAATGTTCAAAATAAACTTTCAAATCAAAATCAATCAAATGAATTAAACTTCCCGTCATGACTGAGCGAGGAGGGTGTGTCTGCAGACCTGGAGACCGCAGATTCAGACCTGCAGATCTGGACCCGCAGTTCTAGACCCCTTGTATTTCGCGACAGCGCCCTCTATTTCATTGGAAGCCAACATACTATTACAACTATTGAATATGGCCGATGACGATCCGAGTGTGAGTATTGAATGTGAATCATATTATTTGTTTAAACTATTTTGTTGACTTGAATTAGAGAGCGAACTTCATGTTTTACAGTGATACGTTTAAAATGACATGACTGTCTTTACCACGATAGTCTGAAAGGCACGTCAAATATGGGTTAAAGTAGTAGGTAATAGTTTAGCTTGTTAGTAATGAACTGTTTGACCTGCACATTTTGTTTCATGAAACCGAAGCGCGATGACGAATAATTTTAGCATGTGCTTTAAATTAAACATAAATAAATGATTAAAGCAATGAAGTGGATGATATGAGAAAAACGTGTATAGGCTTACGTTTTCATACAAGCATGAAACTGTTTACATATTGGCAATTAGTGTACTTTATGCTAAAAGTTAATTTTGTATTCATGTATATCAAGTAATACACCTTTATTTTTTTTTTAATATATTTTTTCCTTTATTATTCATAATATTATTATCACGTGTGTTTATATCACTACATTGATATTACTCTATAGCATATATTTAGAGATTTTTTGGATAGACATTAAGCTCATCCAGCGCAGATGATCAGAAATGTATTTTTGTTTATTATTAGGTTTTGGCCTTGTTTATGTGCGTAAAACGGTTGAAAAATCTTAACTTTGAATAATTAGGGACTCTCTTTTTAAGGTGCACATAACAATCCAGAAAGGGGAAACCACAGTTTCGTGGAGGAGTTTCGTGGAGGATCGAAAGGCAGATGAGGAAGAAAGGGGCACTATTGTTAATATGTCGATATAATAATGTATTTGCTATGCTCCAGAATCTTCAGTATTTCAATGTAGACTGTGATAGGTATTTAAATTTTTTTTTTTAAAGTATTTCTGTTTTCAGTTTTGTGATATGTTTGATTTCTTTTTTTCTCTGCAGATCTCCCTGGTGTGTGATGTAACAACTGCACACAATAAAACATTTCAAACCATTTCAGTAGCCTATTTCACAGCCTTTGTTTCAAATTCCCACAACAAAAGTGAGCACTGGACACCCAAGACCAGACACTTCCTATTATATGTTGTAGCGGGTTTGATCAATGCAGTGCAAGTTTTTGGTGTGCTAGTCAGAGCAGTCTGATGAATATTAACAAATAAAGAACTAAAATACTTGGATTAAACCATACAGAACAACCAGCAAACAATAATGATGCAGAACAGCACCCAGGCATAAATCATCAATTAAATCTTGGTATTTTTATTCGGGTGTAATAAAACTTTAAAATTGTAAATTGTAATAAAGCATTAAAAGTCCAACTTCTTTCAAACAGTGGTGTTTGGGTGAGACGCTGATTTAGTTGCAGTTATACAGCCGTCCAGTAGGGGACGAAAAACAAGGGGTCTAGAACTGCGGGTCCAGAATTGCGGGTCTGAATCTGCAATCTCCGGGTCTGCAGAGACATACTATTGGACTGAGCTGCATTTCTGTCAGCAGAGTCATTTTTTTCCGAACAGCTGATTGGCCAGTGGGTGGTGCGTTTTATAGGATCAGATTCAACCCTGAACTTACCCTGCTCCGGAGCAGGATAGCCGTTCAGGGTAAGTTACCATGGTGATCTACCCCGATAAGAACTGAACCGGCTTCGTGAGACCGAAAACCCAGGGTTAACCCTGAAGTTACCTCGCTAAGACATTAATCCTGCTTCGTGATACGGGCCCCTGTAGTGTGTGGAGTTTGTTGACATCACGCCCACAAGCTATCCTGGTGCGTGCAGCCGGCGTGCAGCAGTGACCAACACAGACGCTGAAGGAGAGCATGAGCTCGACCATGAACAGGCCGAGTTGGTTAAGCAAACATTTATAAATGTCACAGGGAAAACATGGACTCCATAACAAATGAAAAATTGAGCAATTTTGCTCTGTTTCGGCCCACTTGACATGCTGCTGTGTTGTGCTATGGCGTGCTGGAATTTGTCATTTACGTGACAACGCCTGAACGCAACACAGGCTCGCTCCGCTGTGTGTACAGTTTGTGTTTATGTTTATTTTATTTAAGAAGGGACAGTGTACATTAATTAACATAATCACTTAAGTCACGTAAATGTGCCAAATTTAGCCATACAGGCTAATTTTCATCTGCAGATGTGCTGCGCTGCTGTGTGAGCAGCGTGTTTGACTGTGCTCAGTCTGTTAATGGTCATTGACACTCTGTCTGTCCATAATAATAACTATGTCAGGTCAGTGCTCCCCTAATATAATGTAGGGGAAACACTGAATCAAGCAAAAAAAGACTCATGATACCATTTATTTATTACATTTTATTGTAATTATATTGTAATCGCAAATCGCAATATTGTCCACCATAATCGCAATCGCACATTTTTATCAAATCGTGCAGCACTATTTATTATATTCAATAAAATTGTGCGTTCCTAAATCTTGAGACACCTCATATGTAAGCCAGACAGACATTTCACCTGCTCATTACTGTGCACACATGTACTGTATGTACTTAGTCCTAAAGAGCCCTTCTGGTGCCAGTAGATACACAGAAACATCCCAGCAGGCTGTGCTTTGCAAGCATACAAAAAAGTTTCACGCATGTGAAAATTATTTTTCATGCATGTGCTTCATCTCCGCTGCTACAACTCCATCCGAGGAAACACTGCTGTGTGCGTTTTTGTGCAACAGGTGGATGTGGTAGTCTACTGGTAGAGTAGAGAGAGAGCTAAGTAGCGTTGAAGTAGAGTAGAGCAGGGCAGAGAGATGGAAGCAAAATATATTAAACCTGGTGTTAATACAGCAGAACTGGAGAGAGGGGTGAAAAATAAATAGAGGTGGGCATGGCTCAAGTAGGGCGCAAAATTATAGACAGAGAACGATTGACAAATTTTTCACTTTAAGCCCTGACACTGTCATTTTTGTGTAGGAATTAAGCTACAATACATGACATGCAGTACAGGCCAAAAATTTGGACACACCTTCTCATTCAATGCGTTTTCTTTATTTTCATGACGATTTACATTGTAGATTCTCACTGAAGGCATCAAAACTATGAATGAACACATGTGGAGTTATGTACTTAACAAAAAAAGGTGAAATAACTGAAAACATGTTTTATATTCTAGTTTCTTCAAAATAGCCACCCTTTGCTCTGATTACTGCTTTGCACACTCTTGGCATTCTCTCCATGAGCTTCAAGAGGTAGTCACCTGAAATGGTTTTCCAACAGTCTTGAAGGAGTTCCCAGAGGTGTTTAGCACTTGTTGGCCCCTTTGCCTTCACTCTGCGGTCCAGCTCACCCCAAACCATCTCCATTGGGTTCAGGTCCGGTGACTGTGGAGGCCAGGTCATCTGCCGCAGCACTCCATCACTCTCCTTCTTGGTCAAATAGCCCTTACACAGCCTGGAGGTGTGTTTGGGGTCATTGTCCTGTTGAAAAATAAATGATCGTCCAACTAAACGTAAAGCGGATGGGATGGCATGTCGCTGCAGGATGCTGTGGTAGCCATGCTGGTTCAGTGTGCCTTCAATTTTGAATAAATCCCCAACAGTGTCACCAGCAAAACACCCTCACACCATCACACCTCCTCCTCCATGCTTCACAGTGGGAACCAGGCATGTGGAATCCATCCGTTCACCTTTTCTGCGTCTCACAAAGACACGGCGGTTGGAACCAAAGATCTCAAATTTGGACTCATCAGACCAAAGCACAGATTTCCACTGGTCTAATGTCCATTCCTTGTGTTTCTTGGCCCAAACAAATCTCTTCTGCTTGTTGCCTCTCCTTAGCAGTGGTTTCCTAGCAGCTATTTGATCATGAAGGCCTGATTCGCGCAGTCTCCTCTTAACAGTTGTTCTAGAGATGGGCCTGCTGCTAGAACTCTGTGTGGCATTCATCTGGTCTCTGATCTGAGCTGCTGTTAACTTGCGATTTCTGAGGCTGGTGACTCGGATGAACTTATCCTCAGAAGCAGAGGTGACTCTTGGTCTTCCTTTCCTGGGTCGGTCCTCATGTGTGCCAGTTTAGTTGTAGCTCTTGATGGTTTTGCGACTCCACTTGGGGACACATTTAAAGTTTTGCAATTTTCCGGACTGACTGACCTTCATTTCTTAAAGTAATGATGGCCACTCGTTTTCTTTAGTTAGCTGATTGGTTCTTGCCATAATATGAATTTTAACAGTTGTCCAATAGGGCTGTCGGCTGTGTATTAACCTGACTTCTGCACAACACAACTGATGGTCCCAACCCCATTGATAAAGCAAGAAATTCCACTTATTAACCCTGATAAGGCACACCTGTGAAGTGGAAACCATTTCAGGTGACTACCTCTTGAAGCTCATGGAGAGAATGCCAAGAGTGTGCAAAGCAGTAATCAGAGCAAAGGGTGGCTATTTTGAAGAAACTAGAATATAAAACATGTTTTCAGTTATTTCACCTTTTTTTGTTAAGTACATAACTCCACATGTGTTCATTCATAGTTTTGATGCCTTCAGTGAGAATCTACAATGTAAATAGTCATGAAAATAAAGAAAACGCATTGAATGAGAAGGTGTGTCCAAACTTTTGGCCTGTACTGTATGTTGTTTTAATTAATAAATACAGTGTGGATAAAGATTACATAAGATAAAAATAACTGCAGTCTTTGTTATTTGATAGCTGCTTAAATTAAACAATTTTTATAGGGCAAGTAAAAACTGACTTCGGGCAAGTAGATCTTTGACCAACTTGCCCGACCGGGCAAGTGAAAAAAAGCCTTAGCGTTGAACCCTGGTTCTTATCGGGGTAGATCACCATGGTAACTTACTCGAAACGACTATCCTGCTCCAGGGCAGGGTAAGTTCAGGGTTGAATCTGATCCTATAAAAAGCACCACCCACTGGCCAATCAGCTGTGACTCCGCTGACAGAAATGCAGCCCATTCATGACGGGAAGTTTAATTAATGTGATTGATTTTGATTTGAAAGTTTATTTTGAACATTAAAAAAGAAAAGAAAGCAACAACAACAGACAATGAAAAGACTGTTCAAAAAGGAGTGGAAAGAAGTCAAACTTTCATCCCACCCCTTCATAAGAAAGACACTGATCATTTGCTTACTTAATAGCACCATTAATTAGTGCCAACGTTTTGTTTTGTTGGAGGAAATGATCCCTGTTAAAGATAATGGGCCTAATTGACAGCTTTGCTGCTGGAAATGTGGAAAGTAGTAATCATGTCTACACTTCATGGTGTTTGAGGGATTTTCCTTTTTGTTTTTTAAAGAGGGAGACTAGGTATATTTTTGCACAGCTGTTAATTTCTAACACATCTCAATATCAGGATGATTTTATTCAGACTATCAATTTGGTGTTGATATGATTTAATTGTGGCGTCAGCTTTAAGCTTTATTGTAGCATATATAACCTTATGACAAAGAAGACCAATTTATCAGACGCAATGATGTTAGACGATAATTGTAATAGATGCAATTCATCTGCGCAGCATTGATTTCATGGGATCATTTTATTTGCTACCTTGTTTTGTCTTGATTTTTCCCTCTCTCCTCCTCTATTTCTTCTGCCCTGACCCGTTTTTTTTTTCTTCTCTATTATGTGATTCCATTGATGTTTGGACAGGGTAATTTCTTTGATAAGCTTTGAGTGGCTTCTAAACTCTCCGGCACTTTTCTTTTTTTAATCTTGTAAATTTTATACTGTCTTTTTAACATTATGTGCAAATAAAGTAATCTAAACTAAAGCTAAACATTATTCATCCCGTTATGTGTTGCCACGCATGTTTCCTCCTCCTGCAGCTGCCACGGTGTTGGCCTTTTCTGTAATGTTGCTTTTCTCCTCCTCATATTTTAGTAGAATTAATCTCTAGAAATACTTGTTTTCCCTCACATACGGCGCTCTGTGAGGACGCTCAGTGACACTCAGTAATGCTGCGCTTCTCTCATGATTGTGATTGGTCCGCTGCATGCGCCTTCACGGCTCTTGATAAAGCAACCCTGGGTTGAGTTACCGTGTTGATATCCAGCGTCATGATACCGATTATCCTGATTGCCACTGTTAGGATTAGTCAACCCAGGATAGGTCTGGGTAACCCAGGAAAGGTTGATCTCGCTTCGTGATACAGGCACCAGGTCTCTCTCCTGGCATGTATGATAGTCAAGTTTAGTTAGTTGTATTTTTTTGTTTGTTTGTCTTTTAGTTGTTTTAAACCCAAAACCTTACAAAGAATGTACTTCACCAGAGAACATACACCCTATATTGAGTGACAGCACAAAATAACAACACAACACCACACAACAATTTTCAGTACCATGCAGTGTATATGATATGTTTAATGCAAAATAATACACAATATTCCCCCACAGTACAACACCATAAAAAAAAACAAGGTAATCCAAAACAAAACTCCACACCGGGTTTTCAGTCTCTCCCTCTTCAGTTCTCAGTACTCAAACAAAAAGATGATTCATTTCATTTAGTTCAGTTCAGTCTGTAACACAAGTGTAGCTCAATTGGCCTAAAAAAAAAACTCCAAAAGAAAATACAGATCATAGAAGACTAAAAAATAGGGTTTACTCACCGTCTGTAAGTTCTGTTAGTTTAGTGTCAGTCAAAGTCAGTCCAGTCCTGTCAGTTGGAAGATCCAGTCTGGGTTTTGCTGCTGCAGGCTGCTGGTGTGTGGATAGTGACTGGTTTCAGGAAACAGACAACATGCTCTGTATGGCAAGTGCAGAGCCGATGAATGGAACAGAGCAGACACCAACTCACTACCACCATGCTCACAGGTGCTGACAGAAGCTCAAAACAAGAGTCAGTAGCAACAGCAAAAAAAGCTGAGGCTGAAATGGCTGCTTTACTGGCTCGGCAAAAGTTGCTCAAGGAAAAACATGCTCTTGAAGAGCAGGAAGAGCAAATAAGGAAACAAAAGGAACAGCTTCAACTTGAAGCAGAAATAGCTGCATCCATGGCAAAAGTAAGTGTTTTGAGAACTGCTGGATGGAGTAGGATGAGTGCTTCTTCTAAGAAACTGGATGGCATGGAGTCTTATTTTGAGAAGGGACTTAATATCCATGCAGAGCCCTTTGTACCATGTGAAGATGAAAAGGATGGGAGAGGATCGTGTATATTTGGAGGTGCAAAGGCAAAACAATTTGAAGAAGCTGTCAAGACCCAGCAGGGGTCCTCAATGCCAATAAAACCACAGATCATAACTCCAAATGATGCAGCGCCCCCAGTGTCTCATCTGAAAGATGCGAATGTACCCTCTTCTGGGAACATCAGCAGTGAACATAACATGATGTCTATTATGGAAAAACAAAATGAAATAACATCAATGCTGGTGCATCAACAAAGTCTAGCATCACTGCCGAAAAGGGACATTCAGATCTTTGACGGCAGTCCACTGCAATATCATGCCTTCATGCAGTCATTTGAACAAACAATAGAACTAAAGACCAACAATGGGAGTGACTGCCTTCGCTACCTGGAGCAGTACACCAGGGGGCAGCCACAACAGTTATTCTGAAGCTGTCAACACATGACTGATGGAAATGGATATGCCACAGCAAAGGCTTTGCTTCATGAACATTTTGGAAATGATCATGTAATAGCATCAGCTTTCATGAATAAAATATTTTCATGGTCATCAATTAAATCAGAGGATGCAAAGGCTTTACAAGCATACAGTCTGTTCTTACGTGGATGTTGTAATGCCATGAAGGATGTATATAATCTGTGTGATTTGAATACATCAGCAAATATGCTCACTGTGATCAAGAAGCTACCATACAAGCTAAGGGACAAGTGGCGTACTACAGCTTGTGACATACAGGAAAGGGGTCGGCGCAGAGCCATGTTTGTTGATATTGTAAACTTCATTGAGCGTCAAGTGAAGATTGCTATGGACCCTGTATTTGGAGACATACAGGATGCTCCAACACTGGCGGCAGTCAAGGAAGGCGGCAGAACAAAATCCATGCCTCGTTCAAAGGTTAGGGGGAGCAGTTTTGCCACGACTGTTAGAACAGTTAAAAAAAAGGGCTCCACCAGATAACAAAAGGGATGGATCTGAAAAGGCTTGCCTCTACTGTAAAAGCTGTGGACACACATTGGAGTCATGCACTCTATTGGAGAGGAAACCTCACAGTGAAAAGATGAATTTCCTGAAAACTAAAGGAGTTTGCTTTGGATGCTTGTGCACTGGGCACATCAGCAAAAAAGTGCAGCAAGCGTCTTTCATGCCAAATATGTGGCTCACAACATCCCAGCTTGTTGTACATCCATCAAAAGGAAAATAAAGTGGAGGCAGAGAAGGAAAATAGCATCTCAGAAAAGCAGTGGACAGTGGTATGGTTGAAATACAAACTAGTCAATGTCAATGTCAATGTCAGCTTTATTTATATAGCGCCTTTAAAACAGCCAACAGCCAGCCAGAGTGCTTTACAGTTAAATAAGCAAGAACAACAACAACACACAAAAAACATTTATACAGTGAAATATAACAAAGGTAAAAGACCAAATAGAGGTGACTGTACTCAACCAAAGGCCAACAAGTGAGTCTTGAGCAGTGATTTAAAAGTGGAGAGGCTATTCGCAGGCTAGTGGTCTCACTGGGGCCGGTGACCAAGGGCCTCATTCATAAAACTGTGCGTTGGAAAGATCACTACAAATGGCGTATGGAGGAAACACAGGAAATGCGTGAGCACAAAAACTACCTGATTTATAACACAGTGCGCACACACGTCCTACGCCTGTTTCCAGTTATAAATCACAGTCAACTCTAAAGTTGGCACACCTGAGGGAGCGCCTTGCCCCGCCCATATGTGGCTATAAAAAGTCGGGGGAACACCCTTGATACATATTCATTCATACAGAGACTGAAGATGGCCTAAGAGGGGAAAAGAGCAAAGAAACCAAATTTCATGCAATGTGAAGTGCAAATTCTTGTAGATGAGGTGGAAAAAAGAAAAATTGTGTTGTTTGGTGGGCACAGCGTGGGCATTACTAATGCCAAAAAGGCAGAAGAGTGGCAGCATGTGACAGATGCTGTCAACAACGTTGCCTCAGAGGGCCGGACTGCAGCCGAAATTAAGAAGAAATGGTCAGACATAAAAGTGGAGGCAAAAAAGCGCCTGGCCCTACACAGAAGAAGTGTACGTGCGACTTGTGGGGGAAAGGGGACACCGGAGCTCACCCCCACAGATCGGCGAGTCCCTCTTAAGGCTGGCTGGTAAGTGAAATTTTTTTACCAGCCAGGCAGATATTTTACCAGCCAACCAAATAAAAATTGCTTTTAAGTGTTGTAATTTGCTATCAGTATTATTTAGCATGTCATTTGGGTCTTGTATGCGATTCTCAATCAATATTTTAATAGTGTGCACTAATATTAGTAATAATGTAAACTAAAATATGAATAACTGTTTCAACAGTTAAGTGTAATATTTGGGTTAATAAATTCTGTAATATTCTTACTACAGTGCAAAAAGAATCTTTCATTAAGGAATTTTACATGAATCACTGACTTCAGTCTCCTTTGGACAGTTGAGACATAAGATTTTAGCTCGACCAGACTGCAACAGCAGGGCCTGACCTATATAAACATGAATGTCTGATCAGTGGTGGACAAAGTATTCAACAGTGACTTGAGTGAAACTAAAGATAATCTTGGTCAAATATTACTCCAATACAAGTGAAAGTTGTTCAGTCATTTTTTTTACTTAAGTGAAACTGCACCAACTGATTAACATAGCAGGGATTCAAATAAAATAAATAAAATTAAAATCAGCCAGCCACCCTCCTCCCCTGACAAGTAAAGAACAGTCCCTAAAGTGCAGTGAGGTCTGTGGACCGTTACCTGCCACAAAGAGTAATGTGAACGGCCCGTTTCCCCTCTGACACGTCACATACCTGTGTGCCGCCACGGCTCAGCTGTTCAGGTACTTCTGGGCAGTCATGACACCAACGAAAGAGGAAATTATTTGACCTTGCGCCAGTAAACTGTTATCTTGCGCCGCGGAGCACTATGGCCACCGTATTTGACAGGAATACGTATTCCTGTCTGTGTCTGTGACCCCCGTTCAACGCACAACCGGCAGGCATTCGCCTTTCGTCCTGCTGCTGGTTGAAATCTGTAGCCTACTCACACAGCGTGCTCCTCAATGATTTCTTTTGCTCGCACAAAACTATTTTTAGTCGCAAATGCATGTGACACACTTAACGTACGTGACCAAAGATCGTCACTGCCTGAAATACACATTACTCTGCCAGGAAACCAACCGATACCAGCATCGTTCTCCAGTAACAAAAAAATGCATTTTTCGTTGGAAAAAAATAACTCGCCAGTGTGGCGAGTGGTCTTAAAAATTTACCAGCCAGAGGCAAAATCTACCCGTAATTGTCGAGTGGTGAGTGTTAGTTTTGGACCCTGTAAGACAGTGATGTGTATTGTGAAATACCAAAGCTCTTCATACAACATGAGATGCCTGTCGACAGAAGCAACATCCCATGACAGTAGGACTTGGGAAAATGGCCTCACTTGAAACATGTCTGTTTGCCAGAAATAGATTCAGATGTGGAGGTTCTGATAGGCACAAATGTCCCCAGTGCTTTGGAGCCCCTGGAGGTTATTAGGAGCGTGGATGGAGGGCCATATGCTGTCAAGACGATGCTGGGCTGGACAGTAAATGGACCACTTGGTGGATGCACTGATAGTCCTGGGTGACAGTCAGCAGTTACTATCAATAGAATTTCAGCCATCACGCTTGACGAGCTCTGGAATAAACAGTTTAAGACAGACTTCCCTGAGAACAACCAAGATGAACTGTTGGGGATGTCAAGGGAGGTTCTTGGAAATGGCTGACAGATCTGTGAAACTGGTTGATGGCCATTACAGCATTGCTTTGCCTCTTAAAGACAGAAATTTCAGCATGCCTAACAACCGCATAGTTGCCGAGCAACGTATTCTTAATTTGAAGAGGAGGTTTCTTAGGGAGCCATCGTTCCACAAGGACTGCATTGCATTCATGAACGACCTCATAGCAAGTGGTTTTGCAGAAAGAGTGCCAGACACAGATCTGAAGCGCAGTGATGGCAAGGTTTGGTATATCCCTCATCATGGGGTATACCATCCTCAAAAAAAGAAGATGCGTGTTGTTTTTGATTGTGGAGCATCATTCAAAGAGGCCTCACTCAATGCACATCTCCTGCAAGGACCAGACCTCACAAGCATGTTGATTGGCGTCTTAACTAGATTCAGGAAAGAAACTATTGTTTTTATGTCCGACATCGAGGCCATGTTTCACCAGGTTCGAGTGCCAGAGGAAGATGCAGACCTGTTACGATTTTATGGTGGCCCAATGGAGACTTTAGCCAGTGTATGGTGGAGTACAGGATGGTTGTCCATCTGTTTGGGGCTACATCTTCCCCAAGCTGTGCTAATTTTGCTCTCCGGAGGTGCGCCAAAGATAACAAAGAGCTCTACAGCCAGCAGGTGTTTGAAACCATCATGCACAGTTTTTATGTTGATGACCTTCTCGCTTCTGTGGCCTCAGAACAGGAAGCTATATGCCTGTATGGCATGTTTTTGCCTGCAACATGGGGATGGAGTATGCGAACCTCATCAGTCTCATTCTCAGTCTTTGAATACAAGGAGGTAACTTGTCCGGGTTCTTTGACCCCAGTAGCGGCACAAGGGGCTTGTGGTCAGTATCAACATGGAAAGTGATCCCCACCAGGAAATCAGAAAAGCGCTCACACCCCCATGTAATGGCCAATGCCTCTTTTTCAATTTGAGCTTATCTTTGCTCCGTGTTGCTGAGTGCTCTGGAGGCATACGCTACTGGTTTGAGTTGGTCGTCTGTAGTAACACTGCTCCAAGTCCGTAAGAGGACGCGTCAGCTGAAACCACTGTGTTGACTTTAGCGCTGTAGAGTGCCAGTCCAGGTGGCGTACTCAGATCCTTTTTGATACTGTCAAATACTTGCTGTTGTTTATCTCCCCATGTGAATATATTCTTTGCTCTAAACAGATCTCTGAGGGGCTTTGTTTTTTTCTGCCAGATGTGGGAGGTATTTACCTAGGTAATTTACCATCCCCAGGAAACATCTGACTCCAGTCACATCAGCTGTGTTTTTCATGCTGGTGACTGCTTCCAGTTTATCGGGATCTGCTCTGACTCCGGCCTTATCTATAATCTGCCCCAGGAACTTGACACAGTCTTTTGAGAATTCACACTTTTCACTTTTTAGTGTGACTCCTGTCTCCTGAGAACTGCATGTAGGCGTGTGTCGTGGAGGGCCTGCGACTCTGCGTACACCAGCACGTCATCCATTTGGCATAATACTCCCTCTAAGCCCTCTGGGATCTGGGACATTCTCCTCTGGAAGTGCTCTGGTGCAGAGGATATGCCGAAACACAGGCGATTAAAGCAGTATCTGCTGAATGGTATGATAAATGTCGTCAGGAGTGCAGATTCCTTTGATAGGGGTATTTGCCAGAATCCCGAGTTGGCATCGAGCTTTGAAAACACTTTCGCCCCCTCTAGCTGTCCAAGTGTATGCTCGACTGAGGGAAGCATGTGCCTTTCTCTCTTGACTGAGTCATTCAGTTTTGTTAGGTCGACACATATGCACAACTCCGTGTTATTTGGTTTAGATACAGGGACCATTCCATCGCAGCAGTCAGTGGGTTGTTCAGCCTTTGAGATTACACCCAGGTTTTCCATACAAGCCAGTACCTGCTTCACTTTGGGCAAGAGTGGTAGAGGGATTCTTCTCGGGGTAGTCAGGGAAAACGGTTTTGCATTTGGTTGCATCTTGAGTTCAATTTCGTATTCCCCTCCATTTTGCCCAGCCCTTCAAAAAGCTTGGGATACTGCTGTTTTACTGACGCTGTGGAGTTCAGGGATATGGCATGTACTCTGGCTACCAGTCCCAGTGCTACACTTGCTGTGCCTCCCAGTAGACCTGACTTCAGACCTGAGACTACATACACATCTTCTACTGTGCTCTTGCTGTGTGTTGTCAGTGTGGCTGTGAATTTTCCTCACCCGCAGACGGTTCCTTCCAGCTCCATAGAGAGGTTTAGCTGATTTCTCCAGCTCTGGAAACTGTCCATGTGATTGGTATTCAGAATCCAGTATGGCTGTTACATCCGCACCTGTATCTATTCTGAAATCAAATTCATGGCCGTTTATCTTGACTTTTGTTAGCCAAGTGTGAAAGGGGGAGAGAGAGGGAGTGACATGTAGCAAAGGGCCACAGGCTGGAGTCGAACCCGGGCCGCTGCGGCAACAGCCTTGTACATGGGGCGCCTGCTCTACCACTAAGCTACCAACGCCCCTGTTAGCCAAGCTTTGGCGCCCCCATCTGCGCCCACTGAGCCCAAGAAGGCCATGTCCTCCTCTGTGGCATCCTGACAGGTGGCCAGACCCGGCGGCATGGGCGGGCATTGGGGGGCAGTGCCCGCCCACAGAGTCAGCTGTGCCCGCCCTCGACTGGAAGCTGTTTATTTTTGGGGGGATTTGTTTTTTTAACTCAGAGTGGCCAACTCTCTCTTATTCCTATCTCGTTTTGACGATCATACAGTTCAACCAATCCAACCAACAAATGAAGTCAACTTTCAGCCAATTACAGACAGAGGGGGGCGGGTGCTGACTCATTCATTCATGGACAGCATCGATAATTAATATCGCCGCGAGGCGCGAGCTATGGATATCCGGAATTATTTCCAAAAAAATATAACGACGAGAAGTGACAACGCGAACGGGGGGGAGCAGGAAGCAGCAGCACCATTGACTTTAACTGGAAACGTAAGCACTGAAGTCAACAGTAACACTGAAGTAAACATTCATGCTAGGGACTTGACTCGAAAATTTAGGAATGAGTGGAAGGACAATGTGTTAAGAAGGTTTCACACACTCCACAAACGCCGCCTGCCACTCTGCTGAAAGTGACACACACACACACACACACACACACACACACACACACACACACCTTACAGATACACCCACTTAGGGTACTTAAAGGCAGAAGGGTAACACTGATTTGTTCTGCTCCTTGTGCTCCCTAGCTGCTGTAGCTACCTCTCCTAGTTTGAATGTTTACTTCAGTGTTCAGCTTGACATCAGTGCTTATGTCTCCAGAAATGCTTGACTTTTGAGTTGAATAAATGGACAGAGCACTACAATAATGTTTTTTGTTTGTTTTTTTAGATTTTGGGATGAACTGCCCCTTTTTGGTGAGGGAAAATAATATTTCTCAGCACTGTAGGAGTGGTCACAGAGCCATTGTTCAGCCTGAAGTAGTTTGAAAAAGTTTGCCCCCCTAAAAAAATTTAGTGCCCCCCCTTTAATTTGTTTCTGCAGCCGGGTCTGCAGGTGGCATAAACCTCTCCAACAGCCCCAGATCTGCACACTTTTGCATAGTGTCCTTTTTTGTGACATTGGTTGCAAAATACATTTGTGGCTGGACACTGTAGCTGTTTGCTCTGAGAAGGTGCTCTACCACATCTTTTGCACTGTTTGTCATTATATGGCTGTGAGTGAGGGTGCTTACTTTGTCTCTTGAAGGGTGTTTTGCTTTGCTGCTTAACTTTGCCTTTGTTGACTGTTCGCTGCTGCACACCAACACTGTCCATATTAGCAGCTGTAGCCGTTGTTTTGAAATTGCTCACTGGCATGTCCTGCTGCTTTTTCACTAGTTCACTTTGGCGGACACGAGTGACAGCTTTCTCCAGTGTTAGCTCAGGGTCCATTTGGAGTTGCTCAGACAGCCTTTTGTCTCTCAAGCCCACAACGTTCGGACAAACAATAAAGCGCTGTGATGAAGCTATCAGCAGAATCTCCAGCCTCTTGTTGTCTCTGATTGAACTACAAAGTGTCCTTCCAGCTTAGCTGTGACAGTGCTGAACTCACGTATCTCCTCTGGCGTCCAGCGAAGTGAGGTTATCACGTCCTCAGCTTCCTCTCCCATGGTATATATTAGAGTGTTCACTTGGTTTTCCTCCAGCTGTAGCTCCAGACTGGAAGCTGTCCTGAACCTCTCAAACCTTTTAATCCACCTGGGCCATTCCTCTGACTTTGTGAAACTGAAGCTGGGTGGTGGAGGCACTTGAAACCAATCCATGGCTGCTCACTTTTTTTCTTTTTCCCTGTCTGCTGCGCCCAGTATGTTAGATTGTTTGGTTGCTAACATTAGCTTAACTTAGTTTTGCAATCAGCACGGCTGCAACACAAATGAAACTGGCAGGTTCTCTTCATCCTCCGTGAAAAAACTGTTATCCTTTTCTCCGTTTTGAACAAAGTCTTCTGACACCATGTTATGATGTGATACAAGAAAGAGTGAGAGCACAGACTGCACATCTTGTGTTTAACTTGGCAACTTTACTGTTTTTTTAACAACAACATACCTATTACAAGACACTCTCAGTCTCTGACCTCTAGGTGGCAGTGATGTACTACAACTCAACTCTGATAACACTACAGCTAGTTGGCTAATGTGGCAAATGAGTACGATTAGCTCATTTTCATGTAGCGTACAAGATGGAAACATTGTTTATTTACTTTCCAGCACTGTGTCTCACCAACTAGGTAACAAAATAATGTGAAGTCAACACGCAGCGGACTCAAACCTTCACCCACTGAGCTGCAGAAAGACGCTCTGATGCCTTGCTTTCAATCTGCTGCATGATTGTACTAACAAATTTTAGCTGGGTAGCTACCTCGCAAACAAAGCTAACAGATAAGCAAGAGTGACATGGCAGTTGTCTGTGACAGGCCTATTTTGGCCAGACGATCAATTGGTTGGGCTCTAATAACTATGCTCCCTAAACAGGAATGTTCATCAAACCCAGTATATTTCAAAATTTGTTATGTTGTTATGAATGAGTAATTCAGGATAGTTGAACAAAGACACCAAAGACAATATAGAAAAATCAGTAAGAATTTGACCAAGACAAGTTAAGATTTTTATCTTTTTCTTTTTTTGTCTTTTTTTACAGATGCCTCCTCAGCAGTAGAGGGTGACGTGTTTGGTCTGAATGGGCAGATTGAACACAAGCTGGCTTTCCTCAGGAAACATGTTCCCAGAGAGACCAGCTTGGTCCTGGTGGGACACTCCATTGGCTGCTACATTATTCTTGACATGATGAAGAGAAATCCTGAACTCAAGGTTGGATGCAATATCTCACAACAGTTTTTTTTTGGGAGGAAACTATAACATTTTCAATATACCATTCAAATATCTAAATCACCCCACTGTCCACAGGGTGGCTCATTAAAGAAGAGTTAGTGAAACCTGTGGAAAGAAAACTCAAAAATGAAAATTCAGCCATTTTCTACTCACCCATATGCCAAGGGAGGCTCAGGTGAAGTTTTAGAGTCTTCACAATACTTCCGGAGATCCCAGGGGAAAGGGGGTAGCAACACAACTCCACCTAATGGGGGCTTACGGCGCCCCAGATTCAAACGTCCAAAAACACATAATTGAAACCACAAAATATCTCCATACTGCTCGTCCGTAGTGATCCAAGTGTCCTGAAGCCCCAACATAAAAAGTTGTTTGGAAAAATGTCATTTGGTGGAGTTGTGTTGCTACCCCCTGTCCCCTGGGATCTCTGAAGTGTTGTGAGGACTCTAAAACTTCACCTGAGCCTCCATGAGCATATGGTTGAGTAGATAACAGCTGAATTTTCATATTTGGGTGCACTATCCCTTTAAACTGAGCGGTCTGTCACATGCTGTTCAAACACACCCTACTCTGGGTGGTCACTGTGTTTAAAAAGAAGCATTTCGAAGCCGGAGTAGGCGGCAATCTGGAAAAGGCAAAAAAACGCCATAATTTGAAAGTACACCCTCTTCCTGCCACTCTCTCCTCTCTGTCATAAGCCCCTCCTACCAGACGACCATGGGCATATGTACACGCTTCATACAGTAACCCAACATTTCCCATAAATTAATTTATCAATCTTATGTCATTTAGGGCTGTACCCGAGTCAAGATTAAGATAGTCAAATGACATTCAGCTGTTTAATACAAATATTCGCGATTCTTTTTTTTGTTCTGAAATGTGCAAAAAACAATTTGCCAACAGATATCAAACAAAAGCCAGAGACTATGTGGTGTTTAGGGCTGGGTTGAAATAATCGATTCATCCGATTAAATCGATCTTCACTGGAATGACCCGATATCGATTCATAAATCCGAGATCGATCTTTTACTATATGCTTTTTTCCACGGATGCGTGAAGCTTTAACCCCATTAACCTCGCCGATAGTAAACGAGCTGCAGCACTAAGTTATGAACGACCGTAGCATTGAGAAGCTCCGATATTACCTGCTCTTTTATCTGTAACTATTAAGTAACTTTTTTACATTTGGGTATAATTTATTATCATGCTGCAGCGTCTCCTCCTGCTGTCTGTGCATCCTGGCTGCTGCGCCACTTTTACGCACACATACAGACACACACAAACACAGAGTAAAGATGCCGCGATGTAGACAGAGAGGTGAAGATAACTTGAGCTGAAAACTACGCTTGTTACTGTGAGTGCAATAAAACCTCCTTTCGGGAAAAGCCAGTACTTTATCAATACACCTGATCAGCACTAAACATGTTCATTCATTCATTCATCTTCTAACCGCTTCATCCTCTTGAGGGTCGCGGGGGGGGCTGGATGGTCGCTGGGGCGCCCGATGTCAGCTGGCTATCCCAGCTGGCTATCCCAGCTGACATTGGGCGAGAGGCAGGGTACACCCTGGACAGGTCGCCAGACTATCGCAGGGCTGACACATAGAGACAGACAACCATTCACGCTCACATTCACACCTACGGACAATTTAGAGTTATCAATTAACCTAGTCCCCAATCTGCATGTCTTTGGACTGTGGGAGGAAGCCAGAGTGCCCGGAGAGAACCCACGCTGACACGGGGAGAACATGCAAACACAGAAGGGCTCCCACGCCCGGGATCGAACCAGCAACCCTCTTGCTGTGAGGCGAGAGTGCTAACCACCACACCACCGTGCCGCCCACTAAACATGTTGTACAGTAATATTTAATTCTGCTCTGTCCGCAGTCTCTAATCCACCGCCGCCAATATTATGTTATAAACAAGCACCGTGCGCTTTCCAGCTAATAGCAAATCGTTACTAACAAGCTAAAACAACAACAGCTGTTGATGTTAAACTGTTTAACTCAGCTTGTCTCGTGTCTTAAAACTTACTGTTGGTCATGTGACCTGTAGGCAGTGAATCTCCTCAGCAGCAAAAGGAGAAGCAGAGAGGACAGGAGGACTGATACTGACTGATGTCTGTGTTCTTTATTCTTTCTAAACTTCACTCAGTATTGTGATGTCAGGAATATGATTTATTTTATTGACATTTTTATTTTGTTTCCTGGCCTGGCTCTCAACGAAAACGCAGAAGGCGCTGCTGTATATCCCTTGCTGGCGGATGTATTCTCAAGATGGCGAAACGTTATGGAACCCCCCCAGACGACTTTCTCGCACAATGTACAAACAAATCCAAAATTCTCCTTTTTACGAGAATAAGTCAGATTATTGGTGGAGGTAATAATACACCAATGATGACATATTTATGAATGCAGACATCAATTTTTGCCAATAAACAACTGAATGTTATACAGTGTCCCTTTAAGTTTATGTTGTGACTGTGCTGTTTTAATATTACTGTTGTTAGTTATAAAATATTCAGTTTTATTCCTGTTGTGAATTTATTGTTTTTAAAAAATAATTCCTTGTAAATGTTACACTATTAGTTCTCTGAGAATCTTTCACATACTACCTAATCGAATCGGGACCCCTTGAATCAAAACCGAATCGATTCAGGGAATCAGTGGCGATACCCAGTAAGTATCTGTGAGCTGTAAATTCACTACCAGAAAAGAGAAGATAATGTTATCTCAGAGCCATACGGTGCAAAGTTTCTTCTCCTCTGTGCTGCTGCATCATGTCTGCACGAAAGAGTAGCACGACAGTCAAGGGAGCTCACTCAACAAAATCTGAGAACCAAAATATCCCCAGAGGAACACTCCAAACCACACTAATTAGCAAAAAAAACCTGCTTGACTTTAAGCAATCTCAGTCGACTGCGGGCTGAGAAGTCTCTGACTGACGATTCAAATCTGCAACTTTCAAGGGACAGCCCTAATGCCATTAAAAGTTTGTTGATCCTGCGGGGAGTAGGGCCTATTGGCTCAGGTTGGCAGAAGGCTAAACTAAACTAGCAACATTTTCTCTCCATTTCTGAAACACCCCTGATATTGACACATTTATTTCATTTATTGTCAGACTCTCTTTTAGACGTTGTCTTCCTGTCTTGGGTTGCTTTGCAGTGTAGGCAGTTGGTGCCAGTGCTGGAATAGCAACTATCTCTGTGGGATTCTCCATCACTGAATCAGGCTTTCTCCAAAGGAGCATGCATGCACATCTGCATTTGTAGAACAGCCAATAGGAATGCCCTCTTTCTGAAATGGCCTGTGATTGGCCAAAGTCTCCTGTCACCTGAAACCAGAACCCAGAGCAGGTGCAGAGGTCTAGTTTTCTCTCAGTACAATTTAAATACAATATGCTCAAAGGTTATTATGGGACTTTTGCCCAATAACGCCAAAGAAAAACTGCCTACTCCCGCTTTAAAACATATGGAATAACTCCATTTTGTATTTTGGGGATTTCCATAATTTACAAGTTTGATATCTCTGTGAATTTGTTCCTCCTATAATGTGTCTGTTTTTTGTGTCATGTTGATCTAAGACAGCTGAAGTGTCCTATGTAACCTTGTTGTTTTTTCCTTGAGATTATAAAGGCCATCATGCTGTTTCCCACCATCGAGCGCATGGCTCAGACTCCTCAGGGGAAGGTCATGACCCCTGTGTTGTGTCACTTGCGTTATGTGGCCTACCTGCCTCTCTTCCTGCTCTCTCTGCTGCCTGAAGGACTCAAAGCCTGCTTAACCAAACTGGTGTTGCGTGTCATTCACTCTATGGACCACACTGTAGTCCAGCCTACTGTAGGTCTGCTGAGTGGAGACTGTGCAGGTTGGTTATGCTTTGCTTTTCATTGCTGTGATTCTTTGACTGTTCACTTTTTGTTTGGAATGTTAGTGCTCGCTGGATGTGTTGCTATACAGCTATAAACATAGAATGCCACCATCTATACAGACTACTGAGAAGTACACAGCTGCATGTTCTTTAGTCAGAAAAATGTTTGGCTAAAAAACACAGGTTCATAGCAAGCTGTCAGTTTTGCTGTTTGATTCTCAACACATACATTTTTCCACGATGAGGGTTTTTTTTTTGTTTGTTTGTTTTTTTCAATTTTATTAATAAAGCGCAATATCACAAATCACAGTTTGCCTCAGAGGGCTTTACAGCAATCCCTGTAGGTCCATGTACCGTTTATTCATTTGAATTTCAATTAAGAACGAAAAACAATATGTTTATTCTGTGTTTCTGTTTTGGTTTTGAAATGGAAAAACGAAAGAACTAAGGGTACACGGGTCCATGTGCCATTTTCATTTGGATCTCAATTAAGGTTTCACAAATCAGAAACTGTTTTAATGAGTCTCTGGATTCTCCATGTTGATCTAGTCCAGATGTGGCTAATCTAAGTATAGTGATTTGTGATCTGGACCATTTCTTAATTGAGATCATTTCTTAATGATCTCAATGTTATTTGAGATCATTAAGAAAAAATTACTACAATAAAAAGAATAAAAGTCAGGATTATGATACCCTTTGACACCGCCTGTTTACTGGAGTATTAGTTTCTTAAAACTTTAAGACAGAGCAAACAAGACCACAGTAAATAGGCAGAAATAGCAAGACTGAAAAGCAGTTTACCATGAGTAAGGACAATAATAAAAATATGCTACAGTTAAAATGCTCAAAATTTAGGACAATTGCACTCTACTCATCATTGCATCTTCCCTGTATTTGTTCAATTGTTCAGTTCATGAATTAGCTTGAAAATGACTGAATACCGCCATCAACAGGCGTTATGCGACATTTAAGGCGGAGCGAGAAATTCCATTTGGAAGCTGTGAATCCGATCACTGTAGATCTAGCAGAGCCTTCAAGAGCAATGGCAATATCACAGAGTCAAAGTTATGTTTTATGTTGCGGCAACAAGCGCATAATCCTTGGGATTCCAAGGCAGCCACAATTAACAACAGCCTACTATCAGTATCGACAGTAAATTAAAGCCGCTACAAGGAACTTTTAACTGGATATGCAAAAGTCTCTCGTTTCTGCTGATGTCTGTGCGTGACCTACAACAGCAAATGAGACCATCGGTGTGAAGATAAGCTATACTCAGCCATACTCAGTCCAAGAAGCCGTGGAAGTGCTCGCCAAACAGGCTTTCATCCTTACCAGTTCGGCCGCTGTGTTTACCCCAGCGGCAGTGGCGCTTACGCCGGAGAGGTGGAGCTGGGGCGCTGCAGAGGTGAGCTGGGATCCCCAATAGGAGCGGGGGCAAAGTTTTCCCGTCTTGTTGTTTCATTCATCCCCAAAACAAACACATACGCAAGCAAGGTAAACGTTTTTACGACAATACGCGCTAGAGCTCATGAGAAATGTAGACTTCATTCCGGCAAAACACTACCGCTTTTGTCCACAGGGTCGCCAAAATCAACTCAAAATCAAAGTTCCTTGTAGGGGCTTTAAGTATGCGCTATAATTTCCGGGCCCCAGAAATGAGACTAAATATCAAACTAAAAAAGGGGAATGAGACCGTTTTTTAAAATGTTCTATTTTTTACCTGCACACTAAATGAAATATTTGAAATAGAAGTTGAAATCTGTTTTTTGTTGGACATTGAATCAAATGAACAAATGGTACACGGACCTGTGTTAATCCGTGTATGGTTCATTCTTTCATTATTCCGTTTCAAAACAAAATAAAAAAAAACAAAAAATTAAATCCGTTTTTCCGTTTTTCTGTTTTGAAACAAAAAACAAAAAACACAAATACAGATAAACAAAAAAACGGTGTTTTTCTGTTTTGGAAATAAAAATGGAAAAACCCGACTTTGGTTTTTTGCAGATTCATTTTTTCATTTATTGTTTTGGACAAAAAGTTGACAGGTGACATCAGAGGCGGTAGTAGCTTCAAAATGAAAGACAGGAAGATAAGATGGCCTATAAACTTAAAAATATCCTAAAACTTTCCCATGTATCTTTTATTTCCACTTACACCTGATGTTTTGCGCATTTTGAAGAGCTGCCTGCTATTGCTGTGAGGAACTTTTTATTCATAAAAATAGAAATAAAATGTTATGATCACAAATTTTATGGCTACAGTAAAACTTGTTCAACTATAACATTGCTGTTGAGAGACTAATAAGGGAAATCGTCATGCATATTGTTCCTATGAAGGACGTATAGGGATTCCCTCAAAGGTTGTATTTTAATATTCATTCGCTGAATTGTTTGCAATAAAGTAATCGAGGATATAATAAATGATTGTGTGTGCTGCGTTGTTACCGTTTATACTGGTTTTCTCTATAACACATCGTTGCATCAGTGAAGTTTCAAACTGATGTTTGCCCTTTTAAGCAGCAGATGGCAGTAGGCCTATGGATTTATTTGCTGTCAATGAAAGCCTGGTTTTCTCTTAGTTTCTGTTGGATTATACAGACCTGCAATTCTTCAGGTTATTGATACGGACAATTCAAATTATATGCAGCATGTATTTACTTGTATTCTTTTATATTGTTGTATCACATAGGCCTGTGCATTGTTGGCAGAGATGGGCAGCATTTTAATTACATGTATTTAAAATGTTTTATCACCTACTATGACAATAGAAATGTCACACAAAAATACATCCTGTGCCTTTTTTCAAAATCTGATTAATCTAATAAAATAATCAATGATTAATCGATTATTTTTTTAAAAATATATAAGTTAGTGGCAGCCCTAACTGTATGCAACACATCTGATATTATATATAATATG
This sequence comes from Epinephelus fuscoguttatus, assembly GCF_011397635.1. Taxonomy (NCBI): domain Eukaryota; kingdom Metazoa; phylum Chordata; class Actinopteri; order Perciformes; family Serranidae; genus Epinephelus; species Epinephelus fuscoguttatus. The sequence goes on along the minus strand of NC_064765.1, from coordinate 41,430,233 downwards.
TATATTTAACATCATACATATTATTTTAACCTGTTAGTGTTTCTTGCAATGTCCCTCACAAATAAACGAATACATACATGAATACAAACACCTTAGCTACTATTGCACATTAGAATATGATGAGGAACCTTCAATGTTCATATGAAGGCAAGTGAAGGAGCTGCTATGTTACATTCTAATAACCTTTCCTATTTTAATTTAAACTTTTTTATGTCAACCTCCCAATGAGGTGCAGTTTCCTCATTGCTGCCCTGTTCATTGAGGCCCTCCAGACTGGACTGCTATGGAGTGTAGGGTGGTCTATTTGTATATGGACAAAGTGGACCTGTACTGGGATAACATAGTCTTGAATATAATCTCATGATCCAAACTGGCACAGTAATGTCAGATTCAAAATGTAGTGTGTACCAGTTAAAGTTACTAGTATTAAGGCCAGGCTTGTGTTGACTACAACATGTGTGGAGTGGGGAACACAAGCAGTTTGATAACAAATCTTTAATAAATCTTTACTTATCAATGAATACAAGAAAAAAAACCCTCCTGTTTTGTCCTGGCTGGAATTAAAAATTAAACGATCAGGAGACTCTCGCTGTGCTCAGCGTTGCCGGGGACGTGTCCGCCGGGAGGTTTGGACCGGTGATTCTCAGGAGCAGCACATACTGCGCGGAGGCCTCATCTTCATCCTTTGAATCTGTCATTACTGTGCCACTTCAATATTATTCAGTTTGGATCATCAGATTATATTCAAAGTATAAACAAACTGAGGAGCGTAAGGGTGGCAATCCTGCTAGCATCATTCTATAGGACTATATAAACAAATACAACACAGACATCAATACGGTTGCTTGGTTTTATGGACTTGCAATCACATCCAGGTCATAAATGATAACATAGTTGTACTTTTTAATCCCAGTTTTCATGAAGTGGATATTTGTTGAGGCTCACTGTTGCAAGACTATGTTATCCCAGTACAGGTCCACTTTGTCCATATACAAATGGACCACCCTACACTCTGTCCGTAGCAGTCCAGTCTGGAGGGCCTCAATGCACAGGGCAGCAATGAGGAAACTGCACCTCATTGGGAGGTTGACATAAAAAAGTTTAAATTAAAATAGGAAAGGTTATTAGAATGTAACATAGCAGCTCCTTCACTTGCCTTCATATGAACATTGAAGGTTCCTCATCACATTCTAATGTTCAACAGTAGCTAAGGTGTTTGTATTCATGTATTTATTCGTTTATTTGTGAGGGACATTGCAAGAAACACTAACAGGTTAAAATAATATGTATAATGTTATATATACATATTGTGTATATATGCAGTACAGGCCAAAAGTTTGGACACACCTTCTCATTCAATGCATTTTCTTTATTTTCATGACTATTTACATTGTAGATTCTCACTGAAGGCATCAAAACTATGAATGAACACATGTGGAGTTATGTACTTAACAAAAAAAGGTGAAATAACTGAAAACATGTTTTATATTCTAGTTTCTTCAAAATAGCCACCCTTTGCTCTGATTACTGCTTTGCACACTCTTGGCATTCTCTCCATGAGCTTCAAGAGGTAGTCACCTGAAATGGTTTCCACTTCACAGGTGTGCCTTATCAGGGTTAATTAGTGAAATTTCTTGCTTTATCAATGGGGTTGGGACCATCAGTTGTGTTGTGCAGAAGTCAGGTTAATACACAGCCGACAGCCCTATTGGACAACTGTTAAAATTCATATTATGGCAAGAACCAATCAGCTAACTAAAGAAAAACGAGTGGCCATCATTACTTTAAGAAATGAAGGTCAGTCAGTCCGGAAAATTGCAAAAACTTTAAATGTGTCCCCAAGTGGAGTCGCAAAAACCATCAAGCGCTACAACGAAACTGGCACACATGAGGACCGACCCAGGAAAGGAAGACCAAGAGTCACCTCTGCTTCTGAGGATAAGTTCATCTGAGTCACCAGCCTCAGAAATCCCAAGTTAACAGCAGCTCAGATCAGAGACCAGATGAATGCCACACAGAGTTCTAGCAGCAGACCCATCTCTAGAACAACTGTTAAGAGGAGACTGCGCGAATCAGGCCTTCATGGTCAAATAGCTGCTAGGAAATCACTGCTAAGGAGAGGCAACAAGCAGAAGAGATTTGTTTGGGCCAAGAAACACAAGGAATGGACATTAGACCAGTGGAAATCTGTGCTTTGGTCTGATGAGTCCAAATTTGAGATCTTTGGTTCCAACCGCCGTGTCTTTGTGAGACGCAGAAAAGGTGAACGGATGGATTTCACATGCCTGGTTCCCACTGTGAAGCATGGAGGAGGAGGTGTGATGGTGTGGGGGTGTTTTGCTGGTGACACTGTTGGGGATTTATTCAAAATTGAAGGCACACTGAACCAGCATGGCTACCACAGCATCCTGCAGCGACATGCCATCCCATCCGGTTTGCGTTTAGTTGGACGATCATTTATTTTTCAACAGGACAATGACCCCAAACACACCTCCAGGCTGTGTCAGGGCTATTTGACCAAGAAGGAGAGTGATGGAGTGCTGCGGCAGATGACCTGGCCTCCACAGTCACCGGACCTGAACCCAATGGAGATGGTTTGGGGTGAGCTGGACCGCAGAGTGAAGGCAAAGGGGCCAACAAGTGCTAAACACCTCTGGGAACTCCTTCAAGACTGTTGGAAAACCATTTCAGGTGACTACCTCTTGAAGCTCATGGAGAGAATGCCAAGAGTGTGCAAAGCAGTAATCAGAGTAAAGGGTGGCTATTTTGAAGAAACTAGAATATAAAACATGTTTTCAGTTATTTCACCTTTTTTTGTTAAGTACATAACTCCACATGTGTTCATTCATAGTTTTGATGCCTTCAGTGAGAATCTACAATGTAAATAGTCATGAAAATAAAGAAAACGCATTGAATGAGAAGGTGTGTCCAAACTTTTGGCCTGTACTGTATATATATATATATATATATATATATATATATATATACATATATAATATCAGATGTGTTGCATACATTTAGGGCTGCCACTAACTTACATATTTTTAAAAAATAATCGATTAATCATTGGTGATTTTTTTCGATTAATCAGATTTTGAAAAAAAGGCACAGGATGTATTTTTGTGTGACATTTCTATTGTCATAGTAGGCGATAAAACATTTTAAATACATGTAATTAAAATGCTGCCCATCTCTGCCAACAATGCATAGGCCTATGTGATACAACAATATAAAAGAATACAAGTAAATACATGCTGCATATAATCTGAATTGTCCGCATCAATAACCTGAAGAACTGCAAGTCTGTATAATCCAACAGAAACTAAGAGAAAACCAGGCTTTCATTGACAGCAAATAAATCCATAGGCCTACTGCCATCTGCTGGTGAAAAGGACAAACATCAGTTTGAAACTTCACTGACACAACGATGTGTTATGGAGAAACCCAGTATACTTCACTTCACTTCAACTTTATTATGTCCCAATATGGGCAAATTGGGTTGCAGCAGGCACAGGCATTATAAACAAATTGCAGAAAGTACCTTTGCAAAAAGTACATTTGCATGAGAAACAAAACACACAGATAAATAAAAATAAAAACCTAAGAGCATACGTCAGTCAGACAAGTATTTTTGCATGGGGGTGGGGGTGGGGGACAGAGTTCATAAAGTGCAATTCAAAGTGCTATGTGCGATTTGCATACCAGTTAGAGAGAACCCGTGGATCAGGCTAGGTCTCTCCGAGATCTAACGAGATCAGGCGTGATCAGTATCAGTATCAAATCACATCTGTCAATCAATTTCACAGTCTTTCAGACCAGAATGGATAATCCATTTACCACACAGGTAATTAACTATGAGAGATTTAGACAATATCTGTCCTTTGTAAATAAAGTCTGCATCAAGTCAGTTCCACATTTTGTCAGTCAGAGCCAACACTCCCACCCCACAGAGTAAATATACAATAATACACATACAATATATACAATCATACACACGATCCAAATCCAATTTGTTTGATTAAATTCACAGACACGCCTTTGCAGTTACCTCCTACAGGAGTCGTTTAAGGCTCTGATGGAAACTGGGATGAAGGAGTTTTTATATCTGTTTTTTGTGGCAGTTGGAACTTGCAGCCGTTGGCCAGAAGGTAACAGGTTATATTCTGAGCTGAGAGGATGGTCACTATGGGACTGAATGGACACAGCTTTTTTAAGAGCCTGCCTGGTAAAAATATGATTCAGACTGGTGAACTGCACTCCTACAATCTTACTTGCCACCTTAACAATCCTGTCAGTATAAACAGTAACAACGCAGCACACACAATCATTTATTATATCCTCGATTACTTTATTGCAAACAATTCGGCGAATGAATATTAAAACACAACCTTTGAGGGAATCCCTATACGTCCTTCATGGGAACAATATGCGTGACGATTTCCCTTATTAGTCCCTCAACAGCAACGTTATGGTTGAACAAGTTTTACTGTAGCCATAAAATTTGCGATCATAACATTTTATTTCTATTTTTATGAATAAAAAGTTCCTCACAGCAATAGCAGGCAGCTCTTCAAAATGCGCAAAACATCAGGTGTTAAGTGGAAATAAAAGATACATGGGAAAGTTGTGTAGGATATTTATAAGTTTTACGGGCAATCTTATCTTCCTGTCTTTTATTTTGAAGTTACTTCCACCTCTGATCACCACAGTTCTACTTTTTGTCCAAAACAATTAATGAAAAAATGAATTTGCAAAAAATCAAAGTCAGGTTTTTCCATTTTTATTTCCAAAACAGAAAAACGGGAAAAACAGATTTAATTTTTTGTTTTTTTTCATTTTGTTTTGAAACAGAATAATGAAAGAACGACCCATACACAGATTGAGATCTCCCAGCATTTCCCAAATTTATCCAGATATCACAAGGACAAAACAAAGAAATTAAAAACTTGATTTTCACGTTCTACTGTTTCAATTTTAAAGCAAAAAAAACCCCAACAACTACTAAACATGTGATTTCTGTTGTTCTGTTGTCCCGATTTTCTGTTCTGGTTTTAAAATAGGAAAAACAAGATGTTTATTCTGTTTTTCTGTTTTGGTTTTGAAATGCAAAAACGAAAGAACAATGGGTACATGGATTCACAGCATACATCATCCCTCTGTCCTTGGACCCTCACAGCAGATAAAGAAAAAATCCCATCCAAAAAATCCTTTAAAAACACCTATAAAAAAATCTTTTCATCTACTCTGTAAAACATACTTTCCTGAGGTTTTAAACTGCAAGCCTGTGTCATTTAATATATCTGTAATGTTTGAAGTGAAGCAACGACTAGACCAGTGTGATTTGTTTCTATTTGTAGCTAATGCTATGTATATGGGGGGTCAGGAAATGAAGAAAGTTCTGGAAAGAGACAACGTGACCATTGAGAAAAATCTTGAAAAGGTAAGAAAAAGCCTACCCATACAGATGCAGCCACCTACAATTTACTATAATAATAATTCATTGGACCTATTGCTGGCAGCTTTTAAGGTGGAACATTTACTTGTAATGCATGAGTTGATGATGTGAATCCATCAGCACACCTTAAATTTCAATACGACAACTTTGACCATTCCATTAGTTTGCTCTCTCTTTGATGACATACACTTTTAGTAATGAGTGGATCTTCCAGCGTTTAAATATATGTATTAATTTTGGCAGGATAATGTGATCTGCATATATTCTAACCAGATGTTAGCAGGTATTAGTGGGTTTTTGCCAGTAGACTAGAGCTGTGTGCACGGTTCTACAGCAGACAACCATGCCCTTGTGGGTTTTTTTTTTTTTTTAATTGGTGTCACATTTTGACAACATGGACAGGCCAGAAAATAGGTTAGTTAACAGTAGACAGCAAGGCCAGTAAAAATGTTACTATGGTTACTTCTTTTTATATATCTCTTATCTTTCTTATTGGGTCTCTCTGTCAAATTTGGTGCAGACTTGTGGTGGCATGTCATTGCATCTTACCGATTTAAGGGGCTAAAATTACCAAGTTCACTTGGGTGTTTCCATCAGTGCTGATCAGAGCTAGAGCCAATAAATTCCTGTGACTACTGCAGAGTTATTTGACCCAGGAGTGAAATCTGATTAAAACCTTCCCCATTACATTAAAAAGCCATATGTCAACAGGTGTTAGTTGGTGTTTGTATTTTTTTTCTTGTTTTTTCATTGATCTAAATTTACATAGTGTAGCCTATATTTTTATGGGTTAAGCCAACCGGCAGTGTACAAAGTATTAAATATGAAATCCACTCTGGATTGGATGAATGGATCATTCTGCATAATAGTCTGTACATGTAATTTGTACATTATGTGCACTTAAGTTGGTTCAGTGCCATGTGAAGTGGCAGTGTGTTACAATAATGAGAACCCTCAAACAAAAATCCCAGAAAACCCAGAAGTCTAGGGCCAGCTATGTTTTTAAGGGTTTACTTTGCAAGTGCAACATATGTTTCACTCTGCACATTTTACCTGAATTTATATGACATTGTATTTATGAGGGAGGCAACTGTATTGACAGTAAACGTGTCAAATGTAACAGCCACAATTTGATCCCTTGCTGCCTGCGGAGAAAGATACCAGACTTCCTTAAGGATCATGCTGTTTTATGAGTTGTTGAGTTTGGGGGAAACTCTCTAAGCTTTGTAAAACGCTGTCTGCGACATAGTAGTAATTAAACATGGCTGTTTGTAAATTTGGCAAACATAATACATGAAGTTATTTCTTTCTTTGTATAAACACATTGTGTCAGTTTGTCCCAGCCTGTTGAGGTATCACTGCAGATCAAATCTGCTGCTCACATGAATGCCGTGCACTCAGTTATTTCTTATTGTATGTCATTCATTTCCGACCTGCAGCCTATTGCCTTAGTTTTCATGCAGATCTGTTGAATAATGTCTCTCGTCGAGCTGTGATGGACAGGACAGAAGGTAGCTTAGTCATTAACTCCTCCAGCCTTCTCACTAAAGCTTCATGCATAAACACAATCTGTTTCAAGGTTTTAAAAAACACTAAAGCATTATATCCTCATGACATGATCGTCATGATACCATCATGGTGTAATTATAATAATTTCTGTGTGGGAAGCACAATTCTTCATAGCCGATACATTAAATATGATGAGAACAGCTGATCTCTCAGCTAATTTCAGGCGCAGTGAACTTCTTAAGCTTGTATAGCCACTGCTCCACCTGGTGATGGATAACACATTGCTACTGGTTTTTACACGACACTCAGGGGCGTATGAAGTTGGCCCCACGTTCACTAAGTCATCACAGGGGATCTTACTCCAGCCATGAGACAGTAAAGGACCCAGCAAGGTCCCAGCGGGGATCAACCACGGGTCTGCCTGGGCCCCATCACAGAGAAACAAGAAATTCTAGGTGGCTGCATCTGTATAATCATAATGTTAAGTTTCTCCACTTAATAGCTATTTGTGATTATTTGAAAACATAAAAGCCACATGAGACATAAAGACAGCATGCTTGCTTGATTTACCAGTTAATGGTTTATTTGAGCTGTTATTGTGTATTCAATCCAGAAATAGACTTCACTATCTGTGTGTTTCCATTTTCAGCTCATATTTTATTATGGAGCTACAGACCACTGGTGCCCTGTTCAATATTATCATGACATCAAGCAGGACTTTCCACGAGGAGATTTCAGACTGTGTGATAAAGGATTCCATCATGCCTTTGTCCTGGATGCAGGAAGAGAAGTAGCCAAAATGGTGTTTGAATGGATCAAAGGAGATTTGAGGACATGAGCTTCTTCTCTTTCCATCTACTCCTCTGACTGACATGAACAGGGATGACAACACTCAGACCAGGAGTGTTTGTTTCTTTAATCTGCAGACATGGAATTGAAAGCTCAGTGCTGAAAAATAGCAGTTATTAATTGAAATATATTTTTATGGATATAATGGCACTTTGTGGTCGATAATGTGGGGATTCATCTAATAGGCAGATTTATAATGTCCTGGGAAATTTTTGTAGAGTTGTTTAACTATACATTTTTGGAAAGCTTTGGAGGCTGATGAACCTCAGAACCAATCTTTCTATTTTTAAAGTCTCTGTGGCAGCCATCTTGGACTTTCAAACTGGCAACCACCTATCAAGTTTAGTTTTTAGCTGGATCCCTCAGGATAAATCAATTTAGCTTCAACTTAACTTAGCCAATTAATTGTAGTGACATCAGATTTTTAATTTTGACTGTATACAATGATCTAATAATTGCATCTCAAAACTTTACAGCCACAAACAAAAAACCTCTGGTGTTCAGAGTATGGATGGCTTTCATTGGTATATTGACAATAAGAGGGTCTCGGTAGAGACCAGTAGTTTCCAGAACAGAAGTGCTTGCCATTCAGTTGGCAAAAAAAATGCAACTCTTGCAGAAATCTTCAAATGTGAAAAACATTTTTTTTTTTACCAAATCTGTGATTTTTCTGTGGTGTTCTTCAAGGCCTTGGTGTTTTATGTGGTATTTTGGAGGGATATTAAACTATTTTTATCAATTCATGAATGGTAAAAAAAAAAAAAAAAGAAAAGAAAGAAAAATAGTTACATTTTGTACCAAATCTGTGTAACAAATGGTAACAACCCGGGGAAAAAAATCACTGCAACAATGTATAAGACATAATTGAACATGTGAATGGCCATCATATATACTTCCACCATAATGGTCTAAGCCCTTATACACTTTAAAGTTTCAAAATTTGAATAGGTGCCTAACAAAAACAAAATGTTTACAGATTTAAGACTGATTGATTACAGATTTAAGACTCAAACAACTTGAGACACTGTGCTTAGCAAGACGATATTTTTATGCAGGCATATCCTGTATTACAGACTACACACACTGTTGCCTCACAGCAAGAGGATTCCTGGTTTGAAGCCAGGGTGGGGGATTCGAACCCAGGGTGGGGGAGCCCTTCTGTGTGGAGTTTGCATGTTCTCCCCGTGTCAGCATGGGTTTTCTGCGGGTACTCTGGCTTCCTCCCACAATCCAAAGACATGCAGGTTAGGTTAATTGGTGACTCTAAATTGCCCGTAGGTATGATTTTTTTTTTTCATTTTAGATTTCCTCCCCGACAACCTTCAGCAGCCATGACATAAGTGTCACATGGAACATCCTTGCCTGCATGTGCCAGACGGCATCGAAGGCATTGCTTATGCATTTAAAGGGATAGTTCAGATTTTTTTTAAAGTGGGGTTGTATGGGGAACTTATCCACAGTCAGTGTATTACATACAGTAGATGACAGGTGGCACACCTCCAGTTTGGAGAAGCAGGCTGGAGTCCGACATGGAAGCTCAGCATTTAATGCTGTGAGGGGAAGGCAGCAACAAAATGGTTTTTTTTGTTGCTAAAATAGGTTTTGTTGCTGACCCGTCCACAGCAACACATTGCTAAGCTTCTGTGTTGGACTACTGCCTGCTTCTCCAAAGTGAAAGTGTAGTGACTGACATCCCCTGTATGTAATACACTGTCTATACAACCACACTTCAAAAAAAATCTTAACTATCCCCTTAAGTAAATGTTATACTTAAAACAATTTGAAGTTATACAGCATTCTTTGGTAATGTTCCATTTTTTTTTGTTCCAGTTAGCAATACATGAAATAAAAGGCCATGTAATTTGTTTAAGACCACTGCATCAATATACAGTGGGCTTCAGGAAACACTGCAGGATCTGTCTGGTTAAAAAGATGAACCAGGCTCAAGTTTTTTACAGCCACACATCACATCATCCAGGAAAGCACCAACTTGCCCAAGGTACAAGTGTACATTCCTGATAAGCGTTTGCGACTTGACTGTTTCAGTCTCTTGTCATGCAAGATTTAATACTTTTTTTCTGTGAAAACTCTTCAGAGTTGTAAAATCCTTCCCCATAGTATTATATGTGCTTATACAGAGTTTTGACATCTAATAACTTTGAAAATTGTTGATAATCATGACTTAAAGCCATAACTGTCAGACTTACACTGATCAATCCCATCAACCCCCATCAACCTCCCCTGCTGTCACTCCTCTGTGGTACATGATTAGATACACCGACATGTGAAGCAGCTGACAATTACTGATGCCTGTGCCAATTCAAGATAATTTGAAGGTAAAGTTCAAATATACTGAGAACTGGCTCTTCTCTGCTCGAACAAATACATGCTCTCTGAAGATCACTAATCAACATGTTATACACTGTTTGTTTAATCTGAGCTGAGTTTAAATGCAGGACCTTTACTTGTTAAGGAGTATTTTTACAGTGATATCAGCACTTTTAATACGGGATCTGAATATTTCCTCCACCACTGCAGGAGTTTATTGCCACCTGGTGCCCAAAAGGTTTAACTTGCTCAAAGCAGCTGCAGTCTATTGTTCACCAGTGTCCACAGCCAATGGCCAATTAAGTACAAAGATCCTTTACTCAAGTAGAAGGAGGAAAAATTACAAAACAAAATACTACCTTACAAACACAAGTATTGCTACCAACACGAGACTTTAACACAGTTTTTATTGCCATACACTGGAAATGAGTGAATGATGTTTCATAAACCTTCCCAATATGTACTGTTGGCGGTGTGTGACAGGATAGTGACAGGAAGTACAACATTATCACTGACAATAAATAGACATTACAACTGGACATTAAAACAACAGCAATAATGGTCAAGCTCAAATTAACTTAAGGTGTACAGAGGGAGGAACACACCGGGGTCATACTTCAGAATGGATATACATAAACCAATCCCAGTGTACTGGTCAGATTTTTTACATGTCCCAAACAGAACTGCAAAAATGTCACATATCAAGCAGCTGAGGCAGACTGAATGAATCTGAGCCTTTGCCTGTCTCATCCACACATCAGGATCCCAGAGTTTCAGTCATATTCACTGTCTTTGTTCGACTTCTGCCCTGGAAAGGGACGTCTGTTCCTCTGAACCTGGAGCTGAGAACAAACAACAGGAAGAATATAATACATGCAGAATATCAATATTTTCAGGGTCTGCCTCATGTCATACTGATCATACTAATTTCATTCTGATTTGTAAAAACATACTCATTAGCCTAAGTTTCATATGCTGATATGTTAACATTTGCTGCATTATACTGATGATCACTGTAAAAGTTGTCACCATTTTATCAAATAAAATTAAATCATATAAAAAAGCTTAATCTGTGGATAAATACATTTTCATAGAAAAGCAGAGGTGCATTTTTGACTCCTGGGTACTGCCAGGGTGCCCTTAGGCAAGGCTTCAAACCCATAACTGCTTGGAACACCAACAACGCAGCAGCCCTGTCACTCCAGCATCTCTCCCAAGCAAAAAATAAGAGTGAAAAACTGAATTTTTCCAAGACGGATTCATAAAGAGCTGCTTCTTCTTAATGGCTTTAAATACAATGGAAAGATTCATGTCGCCTTTTTCAAGTGAGAATAAACTGATGGAAACATAAAACAAAATCCTGACTTATCACCACAGGACTTTGTTGATATGACAAGTGAATTTTATTATTTTACCGTTGTGGCAAATCTTTTGTCTGTTATAAAAGAGCAGTAAAGTAAATAGAACTGTTGCGGCCAGCCGTATTTTTCAACATGTATTTGTTATTGTGTATGGCGCAGTGATCTTCCTGTGAGGATCTCTGTGTTACAGGTGCAAATGCCCAGTGCCGATTGGGTGACTCTCCATGACATCGCTATTGCAGATTGGCAAAGCTGGGTGCTTGGCCTACTTAACATTCAAGTCGACCGCAATGACGCCGTAAATCGATGCTGCCAGCCGATCGCTTTCCTCCTCCGTTTTCCGCTGGTTGAAATACTATTTTTAGCCTGTGTTCTTGCTCGGTACATTGAAACGTTTCATTGGTGTCAACCATTTGCTTAAGCTGCTGTTAAAGCAACTCTTGCCTTTCTTGCATTTCACACAGCACTTAGAAAAAATCTGAACATCCACAACTCCCGCCTCTCTCCAAAGTCCCATCCCCCTCCTCCTGCAACTCCACCTCCCTCCAAAGGCCTACTCCCCCCTTCTCCATTGCATCCTCATTAAGTCTATGTTAGACGTAGGTGTTGGCAAGGTAACGTTAGATACACGGAAGAAGATAGAGTGTAACGTTACAACCAAGACAGTCAAACACAGCCCCAGAGTTTTAAAACTTTAGAATAAGTTTTAGTTTAGCGTTTTAGAATAAGGTTACAGTGCTAACGTTAGATAGTAGTGTCAACATTACTAGTAAGTGAAAACGCGCAAGACTACGCTACAGTAGGCTAATGTTAGCCATTAGCAACTGGGTACTGTGTTGTCATATATAACGTCATGAACTGAACTTCTTTGTCATTTCTATGCACAGCACAGAAACAAAATGACATGTCGCATACCCCAACATTTAACATTTGTGCAACATATAAGAAAGAACATAAAGTGCAATAGTAAGATGAAAAGAGTCGACATTTCACAGTCAAAAACTCATCTCATCATCAACACATCTTGAGAGCAGAACTGGGAGATCCTCTTCACATCACAGCACCATGAATTGTTTGTGTATATTGCCACACCGCCACCACGGAGCTTACCAGATGATGCAGCCTCCCTGTCTGCTCTATGTAGTGTTAGCCCCGTTAGTTCAACACCGGAGTCTGATATGTTAGCATTCATCTACGTCTCAGTGAACACAAGGACGCACTCCTCGGTGAGTGGATCTCCACAGTCGGATGTAGTGGATCTCCACAGTCCAGAGCGGACGTTCGCTAGAAGGCCACTGGGAACAGCTGGCCCTCCGTGCTTCCCTCGCTCCCGCGTCCTGTCACAGCCCTGCCGGTGTCTCCCCGTCGGGACAGCTCCAGGCGAAACCACGGTCATCTCAGGGCTAGCTCAACGTAGCACTCCAAGCTTGCTACACATTCCGAGCTCTCCCGGTTTTAGCATTGGATCTCTGCAGCGGTTTCTAACTCACGACTGTATTGCACTGAAAAATTTACCTCTTGTTGCACCGTGTTTATAGTTTTTATCCACAAGCGTCCCTGTTAAAAAATTGGTCCACACTTTTGTTACGTCAAGGCTGGATTACTGTAACTCTCTATTATCTGGTAGCTCTAGTAAGTCCTTAAAAACTCTCCAGCTAATTCAGAATGCAGCAGCACGTGTACTAACAGGAACTAAGAAACAAGATCATATTTCTCGTGTTCTAGCTTCTCTGCACTGGCTCCCTGTAAAATCCAGAATTGAATTTAAAATCCTACTGTTAACTTATAAAGCTCTAAATGGTCAAACTCCGTCATATTTTAGAGAGCTCATAGTGCCATATTATCCCACCAGAACACTGCTCTGAGAATGCAGGGTTACTTGTGGTCCCTAAAGTCTCCAAAAGTAGATCAGGAGCCAGAGCCTTCAGCTATAAGGCTCCTCTCCTGTGGAATCATCTTCCTGTTGCGGTCCGGGAGGCAGACACCATCTCCACATTTAAGCATTTAAGACTAGACTTAAGACTTTCCTCTTTGATAAAGCTTATAGTTAGGACTGGCTCAGGCTTGCCTTGTACCAGCCCCTAGTTAGGCTGACTTAGGCCTAGTCTGTCGGAGGACCCCCTATAATACACCGGGCACCTTCTCTCCTTCTCTCGTGTCCTATTACTGCATCTTGCTAACTCGGCCATTCTGGATGTCACTAACTCGGCTTCTTCTCCGCAGCCTTTGTGCTCCACTGTCTCTCAGGTTAACTCGTATTGCAGCGGTGCCTGGATAGTGTGACGTGTGTGGTTGTGCTGCTGCTGTGGTCCTGCCAGATGCCTCCTGCTGCTGCTGTTATCATTAGTCATACTTCTGCCGTTATTACACACATACGGTTATTGTCACACACGTATACTATCAGATATTAATATATTACTTTCATTAATGTTGTTGTAAGCTACTGCCATTACCGTCTATCCTGCATCTTTCTCTCTGTCTCATTGTGACATACGGTTTAATGTTAATTTATTATGTTGATCTGTTCTGTACGACATCTATTGCTTGTCTGCCCGTCCTGGAAGAGGGATCCCTCCTCAGTTGCTCTTCCTGAGGTTTCTACCATTTTTTTCCCCCGTTGAAGGGTTTTTTTTGGGGAGTTTTTCCTTATCTGCTGTGAGGGTCCAAAGGACAGAGGGATGTTGTATGCTGTAAAACCCTGTGAGGCAAATTGAGATTTGTGATATTGGGCTTTATAAATAAAATTGATTGACTGATTGATTGATTGATTGATTGATTGATTACTAGTTTATATCCACAACCGCCCCTGTTACTAGACATGTTACACAAGCGGTTACGTCAGTCAGAGGCCTCCACGTGGGAAAGACAGGATAGGAGAAAACTCCAGCCAATCATTGCATTCGGACCAAATGCAATGATTGGTGGGAGTTTTCTTAGAACCATATGAGAATGAGTTTTATGAGGGTTTTTTTTCTGGTGGAATTCACTTACATTTTAGTGTGCTATCAGCTTATTAATGGCATTTTAATCTAAACAAAGAAAAGTGTAAAATTTCCAGAAAGGTAAGTGTTGCTTTAAGCCTTCGGTCATGTTGTTTGCTCTTCGTGTTAGTTAACCGCACTTGTATTTATCTTGTAAACAGCATGCTCTTTAGATTAATTAGCACAAAGCCGTAGGGGTGAAACGGCAGTTTTGTCATAGCCTTTTTTCTCTCCTGTTTTCATTTAGTTTAGGGAGTTAGGCTTAGGGAGTTGTATTTTTGTTTGATTCTTTTGTTTGTTGGGCCTAGGCAGCACTCTGGAGGCAAACAGGTAGGTTTTGTCTGTTATTTTGTCCGTGGTTCACCCTGAAGTCATCGCTTCATACTGTGCACAAATTTCTTGTACAGCCTGTGTTTTTTTTTCTGTGTGTGTGTGTGTGTGTGTGTGTGTATAATCAATTCTCAGATCCACTGTATTAGCAATAAATTGCTCACTGTTGTTTATATATACATGCTCTCCATTTCATTTCTTATGTCATGCTTCAATACCCCTAGACTGGGGCGAAACAACACATGAAAAACAGATTAAAAAGGTGGCTGACATGCAAAAGTGGTTTTCCACAGCCTTTCAAATGAATCTAGTGCTGTAAAATGATTTAATGTTTTTATTATTTAGGCTATTAATCCTATTTATACGTCTTGTATATGAAATGTCTGTTGTCGCTGCATTTTTTAAACCCATATGTTGCCTGCATCCAGGCAACGTCTCAGTGTTACACAAGACTTCAACTACTAAGAAGAACGGCGATGCGCTATGATCCACCTCACACACAAACTAGCAAACGCTCACCTGACACAATCAATGTGCTACTGCGCTAATTTCATTCATCTCACAGACTAATTTAGCTTAGCACATGCAACATATTGACCTATGTGGCACTGTAGACTAACTAACAGACAGATTGAACAGAATAGCAGCTCTATGTCTCTCTTAGTGTTGCTGCAGATCCTTTAACTGAATGATACCCCTGTTCCACCAAAGCAGTTCCGGTGCTGGTGCTGAGCTGGTGCTGGGGCTGGTTCTCATTTGGTTCAACTTGCGAACCAGCTGAGAACCAATTTGCTTTTCCACGGCTCGAGGTGGTTAGAGGGCCACGCCACTGCGTCACTTTATACGTCGTTGCTTTCCCACTGGCGCCAAGCTCGAAGGAACAACAACGATGGCGGACCACGTATTTGTGCATCTGTGGCCCGGTGTCACGTCGAGCTGTGCACCTACTCCTTCTCCGGAGCGGGTCAAAAAGCCGGGCCGCCCGCACTTAAGTGGGTAGCCGTGGCATCTCGCCGACCGCAGCCAACCCACGACCGGCCGTTTCTTGCCCTCTAACAAGCCGTGTGTGTTGTGAGACTCTCCTCACCTCTGTCTGTGGGAGACCAGAGTGAAAGGCGTTTTGTATCCCTGTGTGTTCAGCTCTCAGAACTTTTGTAGCTTCTAACTGAATCTCTGTGGTTTGGAGTTTAGTTTCTCTCCTGCATCCTGTTTTTACTTTACATATTGGCTTTATTTTACTGTTTCATGTTCACTATCAGCAGTATTAGAAGTTGTGTGACGTTGCTGCTCGAAAACTCAATATTTCCATATTTTGCTACTTCACACTAAAAGTTTTTACAAAGCAAAATAAAGACAGGCTTTTATTTGACTATATGACTTAAAATATGTTTATTACAGAATTAGCAAAAGTCAGGAACTTTTCTTCAATTAAAGGGAAATTTCGGTTTATTTCAACCCATCTCCTATCGTCCTAAATTTGTTTCAAGTGATGAAAAATAATAGTTAGCATGTTAGCCGTTAGCCTAGATACAGCTGGGGCACATTAGTAGTGTCAGACCTGTTAAAGGGAAATTTCGGCATCCCTTCAAGTGCAAAGTTAGTCCACTAAACAAGCTTTTTTCCACAAAGACCACCTCATATCATTAGGATAAATGTCAGAGAACATATAGAAAATGACATGTAAATGTGTTGTCTTACCTTACCGGTGTGCTGCCATGTTTGTTTATCCCTCTCGCTCTGCTTTCCAAAGTGCGGCCGAAATATCGCGAGAACAAGCAGTGATCTCATAGCGTGCCTGAACAAGCAGTAACAGCTGGAAGGATATGCTGATGAAGAGCTTTGTGAAATTGAAGAACGGAGGAGGAGAGAGAGAGAGGCGCAAAGGGTAGAGGACGAATGGCTGCTGCAAGGCTGAGTAACACTGGAGATTGGTGGTGTACCTGTGAATTCTGTGCCCCAGTGCCCACAGAAGAGGAATGCCTCTGTTGCAAGGAATGGGACCGGTTGCAGCCTTATTTTCAAGGTCTGGATGTGATCGAGGACGAGACACCTCCACCTGGAGTAACGTTAGTATCCAGCTGGGCTTTATCTAGAGCTGGCGAGATATATTTCGGCTGCGCTTTGGAAAGCAGAGCGAGAGGGATAAACAAACATGGCAGCACACCGGTAAGGTAAGACAACACGTTTACATGCCATTTTCTATATGTTCTCTGACATTTATCCTAACGATATGAGGTAGTCTTTGTGGAGAACAAGCTTGTTTAGTGGACTAACTTTGCACTTGAAGGTATGCCCGTTCACTTACGTTTTAACAGATCTGACACTACTAATGTGCCCCGGCTGTATCTAGGCTAATGGCTAACATGCTAACTATTATTTTTCATCACTAGTCACATGAAACAAATTTAGGACGATAGGAGACAGGTTGAAATAAACCGAAATTTCCCTTTAAGACAAGTGTAATAATATTGCAGGGAGGAAGAGTAAAATCAGAAATTGATGAAGAACTGGAGACAAGAGGCTTTTACTGCACCCCTGCAAACAGCTCACCACCAACAGGTAAACTTCTTTTACCTGCCCTGGTGTGGAAAAACACATGTAGCAAAAATAAGAGGACTTTAGCCGTGGAACAGCTTGCAACTGAACATGTAGCCCATTTCACAGAATACCGGGATATATATTGTGTATTGCCATTCAGCCTGAAAATACTAGGATATGAATTTTTGTCCATATCGCCCAGCCCTAATCAGGACCAAACATAAAGTCATTATTCAAAGGGGTAACATTATGGTATGTTTTAAAGGAATTATACTGCTTGTCGTAAGCAAGTAAACACCACCCTGATTAATCATATAGTGAAGTTTTAATGCATAATGCTATATGTGATTTTATAGAAGGCTTCTTTAAGAGCCAGCGTGGACAGATGGAGCAGAGAGAACACAACAAAGACATTCAGTAGTTCAGTGAGAGCAAGAGCATCCTTACTAATGAAATAAAATAACATGATGCATACAGTGCTACTTTATGGCAACTGCACAGCTTTATTTGGTGGCATTATTGATGCAACATATGGCTTAACAACTTTGCATTTATAATGTATTCCCTCAGCTGAGAATGTGTATCACTCATAGATTGCTTATTGACTATAGACTGACACTAATTCCAGAGGAGTTTAGTGACAGGTGCTTCGAATTTCCCCTCAGGGGATTAATAAAGTAAATAAACTTAAACTTTTTGGCAGATTTAAATCTGAAACTCAAAACAAAAACCGGTCCCAACCAGGTAAAAGAGAGCTACCTTCTCACAACATTGAAAACTGACTTAAGACTCAACTAAGCTGCAAATCCTGCTTCATAGTACAGCCCTCTGTTCAGATCCTGCCCATTTTTATGGCAGTATGTTTTATGAAACCACAGCAATCCAAGCTTGTGTTGTGTTGTGTTAATAAATACTCCAATATCCACAAGACTTTACTCTTTACCTTTGCCCCCTCCAGCATGTGTGGGTCTTTTTGCAGTGCATTGTTCAGTCCCTCCTCTGTGGTGAATCCCACCCAGCAGAAGCCTCTGTGGAAGCCTGTTTCTTTATCCTGGTGCAACACACAGCACACAAACAGTCATACACACAACAGCTCATGAAAAAACATGTTTATCACTGCTGTGGATGTCTTAACAAATATTAAAACTCTGTTGATTGGCTGCCTGAGTGGAGAAACACACATAACCATCTAAAACACCTGGTATCAATAGGAATGAATTGGATGGGAAAATTTTGATTATTAATCCAAAGAATTCTTCATTAGTAGTATTATAAGTAGTCACTGGTAGGGCTGGGCAATAAATTGAAAATTAATTGAAACAGACATTCAGAATCTCTAACCAACGTAATCTGTTAATACTTTCCCCACTGTGTGTGTTCTTGTACTGTCCCCTTGAAAACATACCAATGCGTGTGGCTTTGGCTTTTGTCAAGAAAATGCCAAACAGAAGGAAAATAAAATGTAAACACTGCAGAAAAACCTTTCAGCGACTATCAATACCAGGTAATACCACCAATCTGTTTCAGCATTTGAGCACAATCACGTTACCAAATATGAGGAGTGCATGCAAAAGCATTAACAAAGGCTACACAATATGAAGAAGATTCAAGAAAATTGAAATAAATAACTGATGCCATTTCCTACTACATTGCAAAGGACATGGCTCCCATAGCTACAGTGGAGCACAGTGGGTTTAAACACCTCCTTAAAACCCTTGACAAAAGACGTGCAGCGCCATCGCGAATATATATATATTTTTTTTACGATTGAACTTTTTTTATTGCTTTTCCACCACTTGATCACACATTTTACATGTCAATATGTCCATTTACAGCAATACAAAACCAAACTAAGAAAGACAGAAAACAGAAAACCAACATAAAACATAAGAGAACCTGCACGTTCCTCTTGACAATATATACAGTAACACATTTCCTCATACAACACTGCATTCCACATTCATCTACTGAGCATTACAAGATTATACACATACATCAGGGACATTCCACATGGATTTCAATTATCATGGCAATCCTCTCTATTCATCATTTCCAGACAGGGGTCCCAGACTTTTCTGAACACACTTAGATTGTTGTTAACCCTGTGAATAAGCTGCTCAAAAGAAGCTATTTTAGCCAGTTCATCTCTCCATTCCTTAAAACTGTCCTTCTCTCTTGACTTCCAATGCCTAAGAACTATCCTGCTTCCTGTTAGGAGGGCTAATTTCAACCAAGAACACATATGTGCAGACAAGTTGGCTTCTATTGGTATGATGCCTAATATACATAATGCTGGACCCTCTGTGAATTCTGTTCCCAATATATTGTTAATACATCTGACAACTGCTGATCAGATGTCATGTACCATTTCACATTCATATAACATGTGGATCAACGTGCCCCTTCCTTTGTCACACCTCCAACACTTGTCATCCTCACTTAGTCCCAGCCTTGACATCTTTGCTGGAGTCCAATAATTTCTATTTATTATTCTGAAAGTAATTAAGCGTGTTTGCATGTCCCGGGCTGTGGAATACCATGATTGTACTGTTTTCCTCCAGCTTTCCCCTTGAATAGGTGTTCCCAGGTCTTTTTCCCAAGTCAGTTTGACACCCTCATAGTTTGGTGATTGATGTTCTCTAAGCACATTATAAAACCTGGATATCCCCCCTCTAAGCTTCCAGCTCGATCGCCACAACTCCTGGATATCCGTGACAGGGGCAAGATGTTTCTTCCTATCTGCTGTTGTTATACAACTCCTCATTTGCATAAATTTCCAAAAATCCTTCCTAGGTACAGTACAGGCCAAAAGTTTGGACACACCTTCTCATTCAATGCGTTTTCTTTATTTTCATGACTATTTACATTGTAGATTCTCACTGAAGGCATCAAAACTATGAATGAACACATGTGGAGTTATGTACTTAACAAAAAAAGGTGAAATAACTGAAAACATGTTTTATATTCTAGTTTCTTCAGAATAGCCACCCTTTGCTCTGATTACTGCTTTGCACACTCTTGGCATTCTCTCCATGAGCTTCAAGAGGTAGTCACCTGAAATGGTTTTCCAACAGTCTTGAAGGAGTTCCCAGAGGTGTTTAGCACTTGTTGGCCCTTTGCCTTCACTCTGCGGTCCAGCTCACCCCAAACCATCTCGATTGGGTTCAGGTCCGGTGACTGTGGAGGCCAGGTCATCTGCCGCAGCACTCCATCACTCTCCTTCTTGGTCAAATAGCCCTTACACAGCCTGGAGGTGTGTTTGGGGTCATTGTCCTGTTGAAAAATAAATGATCGTCCAACTAAACGCAAACCGGATGGGATGGCATGTCGCTGCAGGATGCTGTGGTAGCCATGCTGGTTCAGTGTGCCTTCAATTTTGAATAAATCCCCAACAGTGTCACCAGCAAAACACCCCCACACCATCACACCTCCTCCTCCATGCTTCACAGTGGGAACCAGGCATGTGGAATCCATCCGTTCACCTTTTCTGCGTCTCACAAAGACACGGCGGTTGGAACCAAAGATCTCAAATTTGGACTCATCAGACCAAAGCACAGATTTCCACTGGTCTAATGTCTACTCCTTGTGTTTCTTGGCCCAAACAAATCTCTTCTGCTTGTTGCCTCTCCTTAGCAGTGGTTTCCTAGCAGCTATTTGACCATGAAGGCCTGATTCGCGCAGTCTCCTCTTAACAGTTATTCTAGAGATGGGTCTGCTGCTAGAACTCTGTGTGGCATTCATCTGGTCTCTGATCTGAGCTGCTGTTAACTTGCGATTTCTGAGGCTGGTGACTCGGATGAATTTATCCTCAGAAGCAGAGGTGACTCTTGGTCTTCCTTTCCTGGGTCAGTGCCAGTTTCGTTGTAGCGCTTGATGGTTTTTGCGACTCCACTTGGGGACACATTTAAAGTTTTTGCAATTTTCTGGACTGACTGACCTTCATTTCTTAAAGTAATGATGGCCACTCGTTTTTCTTTAGTTAGCTGATTGGTTCTTGCCATAATATGAATTTTAACAGTTGTCCAATAGGGCTGTCGGCTGTGTATTAACCTGACTTCTGCACAACACAACTGATGGTCCCAACCCCATTGATAAAGCAAGAAATTTCACTAATTAACCCTGATAAGGCACACCTGTGAAGTGGAAACCATTTCAGGTGACTACCTCTTGAAGCTCATGGAGAGAATGCCAAGAGTGTGCAAAGCAGTAATCAGAGCAAAGGGTGGCTATTTTGAAGAAACTAGAATATAAAACATGTTTTCAGTTATTTCACCTTTTTTTGTTAAGTACATAACTCCACGTGTTCATTCATAGTTTTGATGCCTTCAGTGAGAATGTACAATGTAAATCGTCATGAAAATAAAGAAAACGCATTGAATGAGAAGGTGTGTCCAAACTTTTGGCCTGTACTGTATGTCATATTTGGACACCAGCTGTTCAAAGGAGAGTAAGTGTTTCCCATCAAACAGGTCTTCCATTAACATTATTCCTGCTCTTACCCAGTTTTCCCACATGATAGACTTCTTATTAATTTTCAATGACTTATTATGCCATATTGATGACCCCTTGGTATAATAGGGATTTGAGTTACAAATCTGATGAGCTCTTCTCCAGCTGTCTCTAGCAAATACCAACACAGGGATTCTATAAGGTATATCCCTTCCTGTCTGAGTAAGAAAAGCTTGTATCGAGAAGGGCTCCACTAGCTCTTTCTCCATTGCTACCCATGCAGGAGCACAGGCGTCTGATAGATTTGATTTAGATAACTGACTTAGTGAGAAGGCATAATGACACCAATCTATTCTTGGGCACCCGAGACCCCCCCTCACTGATGCATACAGTTTCTTCTTATTAAAAGAGGGTTTCTTGCCTGCTCATAGAAAACTACTTATGGCTCTGTTATATCTAGCAAGAAGTGGGGGAGGAAACTCCAGAGGTAGCATATATGTTACACAATTCATCTGTGGTACTACAATCATCTTTAAGATATCTATCCTACCTATCAGTGACAGACCCAATTTTGTCCAATTTAATAAGTTATTTTCAATTTTTTGGATAAGGGGCAGCAAATTTACATTCATTATGTTTTCCAATCCAGGTGTAATCATAGTACCTAAATAAACCAGTCCGGTTGAAAGCCACTTAAATTGCCATTTACTATGAATACTCGGGGGGCATAATTTAGACAAGGGCATAGCTTCAGGTTTAGACCAATTGATCTTATATCCTGATATACGCAAGAAAGAGCCAATCAACGACAGGATCTGTGGAACTGCAGTTTCTGGGTTATTTGATACCAATAAAATGTGATCCGCATATAAAAGCAATTTGTGTTCTTTCTGTCCTGCAACTATGCATTCAATATTGACGTGGCCTCTGATGGCTGCTGCTAGTGGTTCCAAGGCCAGGGAGAAGATCAGAGGGGACAGGGGGCAGCCCTGCCTGGTCCCACGTAACAGGTTAAAAGGAGTAGAAATAATCCCACTTGTGAGGACAGATGCCCTTAGATATCTACACAACAGCTTTACCCATTTAACATATGCAATACCAATCCCAAACCATTCAGGTATTGCAAACAAATACTCCCACTCCACTCTGTCATACGCTTTCTCTGCGTCCAGAGAGAAAGCCAATATCGGTTCTGCACTATTTCTTGTTTGCCATATGAGATGCAACAATCTACGTAAATTATCTGTTGATGTCCAGCCCTTGATAAATCCCACCTGATCTGGGTGGGATTGTGTTGGTAGGTACCTCTCTAGCTTTGTCGCTAAAATCTTAGCGAGGATCTTTGCATCCACGTTTATCAAGGACACTGGCCTATAACTCCCACACATTTGTGGGTCTTTACCCTTTTTGTGAATTAGTGTTATTATTGCATCTTGCATACTTTCTGGTAGACTTCCCATCCGGAACGCATCCTGAAATACGGTGAGAAGCTTTGGAGCCAGCAGATCTGAGAATGCCTTGTAGAGGTCTGTGAGGAGCCCATCACCCCCCGGATACCTCCCAGCAGCATGGTCTTTAATTGCTTGTCGGACCTCTCCTAAGGTGATGGGTCCCCCCAGCTCCTCCTCAACTGGCCCAGATAACTCCGGCAAATTAATCCTAGACAGAAAATCTTGAAATTCTCCAGTATTCCACGTGTCCTGTGACGTATACAATTTCTGATAGAATAATTTGAAAGTGTTGTTGATCTCCATATTATCAGTTACAATCTCCCCTCTTTCATTCTGTATCCCCGGCATTAAGGTTTGGGTTTGCTGTTGTTTCACCCTCTGAGCCAGTAACCTCCCTGCTCTTTCTCCCTGTTCATAATATTTCTGTCTGCATCTAAACAATGAGAACTCTGCCCTTCTCTGCATGATACTGTTTACCTCAAACTTTGCCTTACTCAGCTTAGCAAATACAGTCTGGTCCCTACTGTCCACATATTTATTTTCCAGGTCTCGTATCAGAACTTCCAATCTAGACAGTTGGCCCGCTGCCTGTTTTTTAAGATAGGAGGAATGCTGTATTAGTCTAGGGTTGCACAATTAATCGTAATAAAATCGTGATCTCAATTCATATGCGATCTAATTTTTCAATGATGGCGATTCTGCCGGCCCCGCCCGTGCCGGGAGTCGGGACATCATCTGCATGAAAACACGCGCTACCAACGACGCAGCATTATACCACATAATGCAGAGCGTCAGCTGGCCAGCAGTTTGGAAAGCAGCGAGACAAGTCATACAGTCATACAGATCTGCTGGTAAAGTTAACTTAGCGTTAGCAAGCGTGATAAAAGACGGCAGAGAGGCGACGCTGTGCAAATAAACCAAAGATTTATTAATTTGCCGTAGCAGTAAACACATGGGCCGATAACAAATGTGTTAACTAACTATGCTAAAGCTTTACAAGATATTCAGGGCTGCCGATGATAACATTAACATGACGAACAGCAAGGCTACGGCAAGTTAACGTACTGACACTCCTCAGACAGACAGACAGACAGACAGACACACACACACACACACACACACCGGACAGCCTCTCAGTCCTTAGCCGCTAGCAGTTTTACAAAGGGTCATAATATGCTTCTAGTGACTTGTCAAATCGCCAGCGAAAGACGTTTACACTGCGGACACGGAGAACAGCTGCCTGCTCTCATGGGACAAAGATCCTCTTAGAAGAAAGACGGATCACTCTGCTCTGCCGACAGGAACAAACTGGGAGGCAAAGATCCTCTCTAAGAAAGAAGGCTCACTTTGCTGCGGGGTTCACCAAAATGTTTTTTTGTTTTTTTTCCTTTTAATAAATTGAACACACATTAAAGAACATACGAGATCCTGTAGAGAATTAATACATATAATACAATACAGTAAACATTGTCAAATTAAATGAAGGAAGAGGATTTTTTTTAAAGGCAAATAAAATATTGGGGATTTATGTAAAAATATACACAGAGACATTTAAATAATTATATAATTAAAGATATGTAGGCTATGTTAAGTGAATACTCCTGTCAAATGCATGGTGTTGAAACGTTTCATTTTGACTTAATTCCAGGCCTGGAATACCTACCTCAGAAAAATGTTGTTCAACATTGATATTATTGTTAAAATTGTTCAAAAGCTGTAAGAGAAGACAAGAGACTAAAGCTAAAACAGGAGTGTTCCTTCTCTGCTGACCAGAGTTTATGTGCCTTGTGTCTCTTGTATCAGGCACAATCATAGCTTTTGTTATTTAATGATTTTTTTTAATTATTTATTTATAATTTTTGTTACTTTTCCTTTTGTATCAGGAAATAAGCACACTAAATCTTTATGTTGAAAAAAAATCGTGAGAGAATCGTGATCTCAATTATAAGCCAAAAAAGTTGTGATTCTCATTTTTTTCCAGAATTGTGCAGCCCTGTATTAGTCTACCCCTTAGATACGCCTTAAAAGTGTCCCAGACCACCCCTGGGTTATTCACTGTCCCCTCATTAATTTCCCAATATTCTAATATTTGCTGTCTGATAAAATCACAAGAATGTTCGTTTTGGAGCTGTGATACATTAAATCTCCAGCGGGTGGAGCGCTTTTCATTCTCAGTCTTAAATTGCAAAGTCAAGTCTACAGGTCCATGGTCAGTAATCACATTATTTCCTATAGACGTCTGTTCTACTACTGACACTAGCTGCTTCGATACCAAAAAATAGTCGATCCTAGAATACGACAAGTGCGGGTTGGAAAGAAGGTATATCCCCTCTCCTGAGGATGTAAAAGCCTCCACACATCCACCAGACCAAGTTCTTCTGAGACTGAACGATAGCTATTTGGGATTTTTGAATGGGCCTAGATCTACCTGCATCCCCTGATCTATCTAATAAATTGTCCCTTACTTGATTAAAGTCACCTCCAACTATTATATCAGCATTACCCATATTCTGTATTATTTTGTTTAAGTCAAAGGAAAACTCAGGAGAGTATGATGGGGGCACATATATTTACCAGTGACCATCTTTTCCCCATTAACTCTATATCAAGTGCTACCCATCTCCCCTCTGTATCATTTTTCTGGTCATATACCTTAGTAATTAGATTTTTACGTATCAGAATAATAACACCTCGTTTGCTGGAAGAGAATGTGCTATAGAAAATCTGCCCTATCCAGTCCCTCTGTAGCTTTTTGGATTCTGCTGGGTACAAATGTGTCTCCTGCAGGAGAGCTATGTCTGTTTTCTTTTGTTTTAAATACATTAGGAGTTTCTTTCTTTTAATGGCAAGATTAGCCCCCTTTACATTCCAGGTAACTATTTTAAGTGTTCCTGTCATAGTGATGGTTCAGTTTATTATACGTCCCAAGTCCTGTTCTGATATCACAATGTGTATATTCAAATATTCAGAGAAATGCTCTATGCTTGTCATAAGAGTGATTTGTGGTATCACCATACTATCAGACAAACCAGAATGTGCTAAACTACTGAAAACAAAAATTAATAAGAAAACTGTGAGAAAAAACACAAAAGTGAACAATCCCCGTCAGCACAGACCATCCAACAGGTCCTGGGGCCTGTATCACGAAGCAGGATTTTGTCTTAGCGAGGTAACTTCAGGGTTAACCCTGGGTTATCGGTCTCGTGAAGACAGTTCAGTTCTTATCGGGGTAGATCACCATGGTAACTTACTCTGAACGGCTATCCTGCTCCGGAGCAGGGTAAGTTCAGGGTTGAATCTGATCCTATACCACCACCCACTGGCCAATCAGCTTTTCGGAAAAAAATGACTCCGCTAACAGAAATGCAGCCCGGTCATGACGAGAAGTTTAATTAATGTGATTGATTATGATTTGAAAGTTTATTTTGAACATTAAAAAAGAAAAGAAAGCAACAACAACAGACAATGAAAAGATTGTTCAAAAAGGAGTGGAAAGAAGTCGAACTTTCATCCCACCCCTTCATAAGAAAGACACTGATCATTTGCGGACACTTAATAGCACCATTAATTAGTGCCAACATTTTGTTTTGTTGGAGGAAATGATCCCTGTTAAAGATAATGGGCCTAATTGACAGCTTTGCTGCTGGAAATGTGGACAGTAGCCTATCATGTCTACACTTCATGGTGTTTGAGGGATTTTCCTTTTTGTTTTTTTAAAGAGGGAGACTAGGTATACAGTGGTGGAAAAAAGTTTTCGGACACCCTTAAAATTTTACACAATCTCAAATATTATCATGAAATATTTGTGGAAAAATCTTTTTTGTGTTTCAAAAGGTGTGGCTGCATTAGACAGATACAAACAAATACAAATTATATTTTTTTGTTTATTCTTTACAAGAAAAACTAACAAAACTAAATTCTTGACAGTTTCAATATGTCGGTTCTCAACATTGTCGGTATCAAAGTCAACAAATACCAGAGAATGTGTTCAAAACTGAACAAAAATAAATAAACCATCACATCATCAAATTAATATTTAGTAGTCCTGCCATTGGCACGTAGTAGAGCTCTAATCCTGGCTGGCATGTTCCCCACGAGCCTTTCACACTGTTGAGGGGTAACCTTGTCCCATTCTTCTTGAATTACTGCTTTTAATTCTTCTAAATTCTTTGGTTTATGCTTTGAAACAGACCTTTTGATAATCCACCACAGATTTTCAATGGGGCTTATGTCCGGGGGTGGAGCTGGCCACTCTAAGACCTGGATACTGTGCTCCTGCAGCCAAGTTCTACTGGCCTTGGATGTGTGGCAAGGGGTATTATCTTGTTGAAACATCCAGTTTTTACCTCGACGGAACAGTGCACGCACAGAAGGGAGCATGTGGGTTTCGAGAATGGTACAATACTTGGTAGAGTTCAATGTGCCATCACAGACAGTGAGATGACCAACACCAGCAGCACTCATGCATCCCCAAACCATGATACTGCTTCCACCATGCTTGACAGTAGGTACTGTACATGCTGGAGATAATGCTTCGTCTGGCCTTCTGCGTACCCTCACATTAGTAGGAGGAAGATAAAGCTGGAAACTGGACTCATCTGACCACAAAATCTTCTTCCAATTCCTGGCTGTCCAGTTCTTGTATGCCTGGGCCCAACGACGCCAGGCTAACCTCTGTCTCTCATTGATCAGGGGCTTCTTGATAGCCTTGTAGGACCTTAAGCCATGATCTGAAAGTTGGCCACGTACAGTGCGGGTGGAACACTGGACACCAGTTTGGTTTGACCACTGCTGCTGAAGCTCCTGTGATGTCATTTGGCGGTTTTGCCTGCACATGCGGATCAGGATGCAGTCATTTCTTGCTGAAGAAACCCTGTTGGTTTGTCTGTATTTCTGCAGAGTGTATCCAACTGCTGAAGGACTGCATCTGCACTTCCTGGCTATCTGGCGGCAGCTGTACCCTTCCTGGCTGAGAATCTTTATCTTCAGGCGTGTTTCCTGCGTTAGGTTCCTTGTTTTAGCCATTTTTGTGTCTGAAGAACTTTCAAATGTGCTGGCTTCATCACTGGTACCAAAATGACCCAATACTCAAAATTTCTTATGTATTTTTATGGAACCAATCAATTTTAAGTTTTTAATGGCTTTTTTGGGATTTATTTAGTATTTTGGCTGTGACTGTACTAAAAGAAATTGCACTTGAAGACCTAAGAGTGATTATTAATGCAATATTTCACAAACGCATGGGGTGTCCGAAAACTTTTTTCCACCACTGTATTTTTGCGCAGCTGTTAATTTCTAACACAGCTCAATATCAGGATGATTGAATTCAGACTATCAATTTGGTGTTGATATGATTTAATTGTGGCATCAGCTTTAAGCTTTATTGTAGCATATATAACATTATGACAAAGAAGACCAATTTATCAGACGCAATGATGTTAGACGATAATTGTAATACACGCAATTCATCTGCGCAGCATTGATTTCATGGGATTCAAGGGTGTGATCAGTGTCAGAATGAACCAGTGCTACTGCTACTTGAACCAGTGATGAGTAATTTAACCTACACATAATTTTATTGCTACCTTGTTTTGTCTTGATTTTTCCCTCTCTCCCCTTCTATTTCTTCTTTCCTGACCCGTTTTTTTTTTCTTCTCTATTATGTGATTTCATTGATGTTTTGACAGGGGAATTTCTTTGATAAGCTTTTAGTGGCTTCGAACCTCTCCGGCACTTTTCTTTTTTTAGTCTTGTAAATGTTATACTGTCTGTTTTTAACATTATGTGCAAATAAACTAATCTAAACTAAAACTTAACATTATTCATCCCGTTATGCGTTACCACGCATGTTTCCTCCTCCTGCAGCTGCCACGGTGTTGGCCTTTTCTGTAATGTTGCTTTTCTCCTCCTCATATTTTAGTAGAATTAATCTCTGATCCTCACATGAGATACTTTTTTCCCCTCACATACGGCGCTCTGTGAGGACGCTCAGTGACGCTGCGCTTCTCTCATGATTGTGATTGGTCCGCTGCGTGCGTGTTCACCCCCTCTCCCCCCATATTCTCTTATTACCTTCATATTTGGGCATATCAGATTATGACCAATAATCTGTTGCAATTACGCCCAGTGTAATTCCCTTTTAATATCAATCCCAGTATAAGTCTTACGCCCTTTATATATAGAGTGATAGTAACTCCTCACCCCTGGTTTTCATCTCTGGTAACTGTAAGTCCAAGTCCCAGGGGGTTGTGTGATCCTCTGTCGCCCCCCATTGACTGATCCTCAGCAGGTGCAGCTGTCAGTGTAGTGTGGAAATGAAAGCCTGCGCCTCTGCGGGGGTCGTGAAGAAATGGCTCTTGTTGTTTGCCGATATCTTCAGTATATCCCGGTACAACATGGCATATGAGACGTCCTTCATCGTTCGGAGTTGGCGTTTGGCCTTCTCATATTTTTTGCGCTTCTGTACTGTGTCTTTAGACAGGTCCTGTCTTAAGTATATGCGCTGGCCTTGCCACTCGACATTTCCCTTCTCCCTCACTGCTCTCAGTACCGCCTCTCTCGCCCCGAATTGGAGGAACTTGACCAAAATGTGGTGGCTATATCTCGCTTCAGGGTTTGGCTTGGGCCCACAAACTCATCCGTATTTCTCTTCTCAGAGTCCTCCAACACACCAACTATACGAACATTATTACGGCGCCCCGCATCTTCCAGATATGTCACCCACTCCTGAAGCTGCTCTACAGTTTTCCCCACTCGAGTTACCTCTTCCTCTCTCGTGTTACATCCATCTTCTAGCGTAGAGATGCGGGTTTCAGCCTCCGTAATTCTGCCCCCGAGCTGCCATACCGTCTTCTGGAGAGACTCGAGGCTCACTTTCATTCCTCCGATGTCGGTTGCGATTCCCTGCAGCATGGTCTTGATGCTACCTAGCTCTGTGGCTGTATCAAACTGAGCCTCGCCAGCTGCTGCCGCTAGCTCCTTCTCGTCCTTCTTCTTCCCCCGCGTGCTTTGTCTCAGTTCGTCTCCTGGCATGTTGTCGACTTGTTCCTATCACTATTAGACTTACATTTGAGCACTTATTGACTCTTATTTTTAGAGGGGCGTGATGTGTTCGGCCCTGCGGAGCTCCTCACTATGCAGCCATTCCGGACAGCATCCCACGTGACTCCGCGAAAATATTTTTTTTTTTACCGAACTGTGGTGCCAAACATGTACAACACATTTAGTAAAAAGTCAATGATGCAAGTTATTTTTTACTTTTGACAAGGCATTGTCGTAAAAAATGTTTACAAGAAATGCAAGTTATTATTTTCTACTTTTGACATGGCAATATTTAAAATTATTTTGTTTGCAAAAGACACAAATTATTTATTTTATTATTATTTATTTTTAGAGAACTTGATTTTTACTTTAAAACTAAAATGTGACATATTTGAAGAGATGTGACTTATTTTCTAATATTCAAAATACTCTATTTTGGTTGCAAGTTATTTATTTTCTGCTTTTAGGGCAACTTCAAGCAATGTGTGCTTTGATTTCAATCAGGGAATATTTAATTAATAATCATAAATAGTTCATCTGAGTGTGTTTCCTTCAATAAATTTATTCACAGCCAACCCGCCACACACACAGTTTTAGATTTACCATAAATCTATAATATAAACATGGTACCACAGTGCAGAAAAAGTATTTTAGTTAGCAAAGTGGCTCTCAGGCAAAGCAAGTCGAGCAAAGAATTAATAAATCAATGGGGCAGCACAGGAGTGTAACTGTTATATAGACAGAACCAGTGAACACAGTCTGAACAAAAGAACGTTTCAGTGTTTCAGACTTATGCTGGGACAACTTACAAACGGAAGAAGACATTTCTTGACTGGGCCAAACTGTGCAAAGTACTCCCTCATCTCCCCTGAAAAACACACAGGAACACTTCATCATCTCAAGCACAAAGCAGAAGTTAAACTCAGACTTTTTACAAGGATTTTACAAATTATTTGTTGATGTTCCAAGTACCAGCTGTGCTACAGCATTATTAGCACGTATTCAAACGCCGAGGTGCCACTTTATTAGGTACACCTATGTATAACTAATGGAGTCAAAGATAATAGTTCTGCAATAAACCCTACCTCTATAAAGACTTAAGTGTTGTTGGAAAAAAACCCCTCCACAGTGACGATCTAAAACTACACCCTCCACAATCAAGATCTAAAATTACACTCTCCACAGTGATCTAAAACTACACCCTCGTCATTGACCATTTCGAGTTGAATCGACACCTACATCTCTCTTAACCAGTTTCATTAAAGCCTGAAGATTGTAACCTTTCAGAGGGCAGATTTATTGCAGGACTGTTGGATGGGACTGCATTAGGCTAGTTTTAGGAAGATAACGTTATATCAGTAAACTGAGTGTGTGTTGCTTGATGTTAAAGATGCATATTAGATTGAGATGCGCCTCTCTGAAATAAATTGTTGTTGTTTTAAATAATTTGATGTCCTCACGTGCACAGAGTATTTGGTAAAGTTAACTAACACACGTGACGGCCAGACAATGATGGCGAGGCTGCATACCGTACCGTGCCATGTCTGCTGTATCTACAACCTGTATAGAATGAAGTGAGTGGCCACAGACGCGTATCTCCTTGCAGCTAAATATGAAAGGTCATTGAACCAGTTAACAGACTTACTGCCAGCAACAGTCCATGGTATTTTGGACACAAAGACCTCGAACACTTTCTTGGACGGCACCGCCATTGTTCGACCTCTATACGCTTCTTCTTCTTCTTCTTCTTCTTCTTCTTCTTCTTCTACTGTTTATTGGCGGTTGGCAAACAACGAATTGGTGCCTTACCGCCACCAACTGGAATGGAGTGTGGATCAAAATGGCTATTACACCCTTTAAAAAAAAACAAAAGGGAGAAATTATATCCTCTTAGAGTGACCAGACGACCCGCATTGCACGGGACTGCACAGCATTTCTGTATCTTTTCATGCATCATACAAATTGAGACCATGTCCCGCATGATTGGTTGTCACCCGCGCTAGCATTCCCGTCCGATCAATGAGAAGAAGCTGCATGCTGTCGCCGGCATAGACGCCGCATCGAGCGCTGAGCCGTACGTCAACGTCGCCGCCATATTGGATGTGGCAAGGCTGCGCTGTAAACTAATACAAGTGAATGGACTTAATTTCATAAAGCGCCTTGCTTCAAAGCAATTTATGTTAATGCCTCTCGTTTATTCATTCACACACACACTAATATACTTGGGAAACAGTTAGGCACCAAAAACAATGTATTTGATCTTCTCAAATGGCTAAGATAAGAACTTTATTGATCCCACACAGGAGTAATTCACCTTACATCAGCTATAGAGAACAAGGTAGTGCCGAAAAACAATACACAGTACACATACATACACATAGTATATATATATATATATACATATGTGTGTGTGTGTGTGTGTGTGTGTGTATAGGTAGTGCCGAAAAAATACACAGTATATAACACAGTATATCAGTATATACTGTGTATTGTTTTTCGGCACTACCTTGTTCTCTATAGCTGATGTAAGGTGAATTACTCCTGTGTGGGATCAATAAAGTTCTTATCTTAGCCTTCTGAAGATCAAATACATTGTTTTTGGTGCCTAACTGTTTCCCAAGTATATTAGTGTGTCTGTGAATGAATAAACGAGAGGCATTAACGTAAATCTCTTTGTAGAAAGGCGCTTTATGAAATTAAGTCCATCCACTTGTATTAGTTTACAGCGCAGGCTTGCCACATCCAATATGGCGGCGACGTTGACGTACCGCAGCAGCGAGAAAACCCACTCGATGCGGCGTCTACGTATATATGTCTATGCCACTGACCACCAGGCTCGACCAAAGACGGTGGATAAACTAACCCAGTGCTAAGGGCTCTGGCTCAACCGGCTCACTATAAATGATTGACATGACATTCAACCAATAATTGTAGCTCACACATTACCATTTTTGGTCATTTACAGCGCTCTAAAAGTAGGCGTCCAATTGTAAGGCGTAGTGAGAGGGGGACAGTTAAATTTACAAATTTCAGCACTTTCAACCAGTCGCCGTCATGTTTCATGAGCGTGCTTCCCGATACCCAATCAGAATGCCACAATCCAGCGTTGTTCTTATGGGCGTATCTTAGGACTGCCCCAATCACGCGCGATTTAGTCAAGGTTGGCTTCGGTGCAGAAGAGAGGAACTGCTGCTGTCACTAAAGAAAGGTATGACTGAGTCGGAGAAAATGTTTATGGTTTGTTTGAGAAAAGTTGTGACTTGGTGTTGAGTGTTACTATGTATGAATGCCTGCATTTGGCGTAAAGGCAGTTGTATTCTAGCAGGCAGGGCTAGCTAGCTGACCAATCCAGCAGATTAGCCCCTAGTAAAACTCAGGCAGATCCTTTATCACTTGACATTTTAGCAGCTAAGAGCTAGTCTGGTAACGTATAGTCGGAGCAGCCCGTGGAGATGAATGAGCTCTGTGCGTTACCCTGCCCCACTCTCAGCTCCATTTACGTCTCTGTTCGGATGAGCGTAGTTCCTTCATGCTAACGTTACAGAGCTAGCTGCTGGCCCAGTGGGAAAGGCTACACATGACTCGAAGGGCTAACTCTTTATCACACTAACTCTTGGTTCGAAATGAAACCTTGAAACCACCTTGCTAAAGATATAGCATTCGTTCACTCTTTTAACCGATTAATTTCAGTGGTCAGTTTGCTGACATGTAACGTTAGCTACATGCGAGACTTGCCAGAGAGGAGCTGAAACTGGCATTACAGGGGCACTGGTGATTAACCACACTTCTAACTTTGTCATCAGCTTAGGGGGGTGTTACGTGTCGCCACGTTTTTGTTTTACTGCTTTATTCTACTGCATTGTCAATTTCTGCAAGTTTAGTGATAGGCTTGGACAGGAACATGGAGTTTTGTCTGCATGACTACTGTCACTTACATAACGTTACATTTAATGAAACAATGATTCCACTTTGTACATATCTGACTGATTTTACAGGTTTAGAAAAGTAGTGTCGGTTTCTGTGACCCTTAAGTGGTTGTCTTCAAAACCACATGGTCAACACTGTGTGATGATTGATTTAACTCCAGTCATGTAATTTCTATTGCTAGTCACTGAGCAAAAACATAACCTTTCTGAAGTTCAACTAAACTACTCACCTTAGGTGTTACTGTAGAAGTTAACCATTCCTATAGAAACTCAGATGCCTCATCGACCGCATAATCATACATCAGTGTTGATGACATATTGGAAAGAGCAAGACTTGTTTGCAAGCAAATGTAAGTAAACAGGGGGCCTGTAGTTTTTCTGGATAAAAAGCACATAACATTTAGATTTCTTAGCCGATTGCAATGAGTCGTTTTTCTCTTCATGGATTAATGATCTGCGTGTAGTAACCAAAAAAAAAAAGTCTTGTCTCCAGTTAAACAGAATCTCAATAGACTATTATCACTGCTGGATGCTCGATAAGATAAGATAAGATAAGATAAGATACACCTTTATTGATCCCATAATTGAGAAATTCCAGTGTTACAGCAGTCAAGGAAAAAGAGTCAGATTAAAGATTTCAAAATTAGACTTAAAAAACTTAAATAACTAGGCATGCAAATAAGTACAAAAATCCAAGAGTTGGTGATAAATAACAATAACAATAATAATAATAATAATAATGAAAATAATAGGAAGTGGATAATAATGAGCAGCAGTGAATGAAAATGAGCAGTGGATAAAGGCAGCACATCTAGTGCAAGTGATTGTATGTGCAAAAGAGCAGACAGCTGTGGTGTCCATAAAGTGTTCATAGTGTCAATAAAGTGTCCATGGTGCAGTCTACTGTGAGCAGTACTAGTTATGTAGCCTGACAGCAGCAGGCAGGAAGGACCTGCGATAACGTTCCTTCACACACTTTGGGTGAATCAGTCTATCGCTGAAGAAGCTCTCCAGAGCTTTTATCTCCTCCTGCAGAGGATGGGAGTCATTAGTCCTCTGAGATGACAGCTTGGCTGTCATCCTCCTTTCTCCCACCACCTGCACAGAGATTCCAGAGAGTATCCCACGACAGAGCTGGCCTTCTTGATCAGCTTGTCCAGTCTCTTCCTATCTGTAGCCGAGACACTGCTGTCCCAGCAGACCACTCCGTAGAAGATGGCTGATGCCACCACAGTGTCAGAGAAGGTCTTCAGGAGCACCCCCTGAACTCCAAAAGACCTGAGCCGCCTCAGCAGGTAGAGTCTGCTTTGGCCTTTCCTGTACAGTGCTGTTATGTGATTAGTCCAGTCCAGTTTATTGTTAAGATGAACACCCAGGTACTTATAAGATGTCACCATCTCAATGTCCTTTCCCTGGATGTTCACCGGTGTTAGGGGGAGAAGTCTGCGCCTGCGGAAATCTACCATCAGCTCTTTGGTTTTCCCCGCGTTGATCTGAAGGTGGTTCCTCAGGCACCAGTCCACAAAGTCCTGGTTCAGTTCTCTGTACTCTCTGTCATTCCCATCTGCGATGAGGCGACTATGGCAGAGTCGTCAGAGAACTTCTGCAGATGACAGGTGGGGGTGTCGTATGAAAAGTCTGCAGTGTAGAGGGTGAAGAGGAACGGTGCCAGCACTGTCCCCTGCGGGGCCCCCGTACTGCAGACAACCAAGTCCGATACACAATCCTGGGTCCTGACATATTGCGGCTGGTCCGTGAGGTAGTCCAGGATCCAGGATGTGAGGTGATTAGCCACCCCTGTGTGCTCCAGTTTGTCCCTCAGAAGCGCAGGCTGTATGGTGTTGAAAGCGCTGGAGAAATCAAAGAACATGATTCTCACAGAGCTTCCAGGCTTCTCCAGGTGAGAAAGAGCTCTATGCAGGAGGAAGATGACGGTGTCGTCCACCCCAATGCCAGGCTGGTAGGCAAACTGCAGCGGGTCCATTGAAGGGCCTACTGCGGGGCGGAGACGAGACAGGACCAGGCGCTCCAGAGTCTTCATGAGGTGCGATGTTAATGCCACTGGTCTGAAGCTGCTGAAGTCCTTGGGGTGCGGAGTCTTGGGCACAGGTACCACGCAGGATGTCTTCCACAGCTGTGGTACTCTCCCCAGCCTCAGGTTCAGGTTGAAGATGGTTTCAGCTATCCCGCACAGTTGGTCTGCGCAGGACTTCAGGAGCCTGGAGCTGATGCCGTCTGGACCCGCAGCCTTCCTCGTCTCTATCCTCCTCAGCTGATCTCTCACCTGACAGGTAGTGAAGGACAAGCTGGAGCAGGGGGGCTGTGTGTATAGACATATATACATAGACGCTGCAACGACTGCCTGAGCGCGTCCTCGCCGGCCGCCATCTTGGATGGGTCTTGCTTCGCCTCCACACTGCATTCACTTCTATTGAGGAAGGAGCTGTATGCACAAGTAAAACAGAATAACTCACTGAATTTTCAACTGATTTTCACGCGGTTTGGTTTGTTACAAACGGCACACATTTAGTTATGATACAGGATGCTTTCGTACATTAAAAATGCGGGATTTCATACTTGAATACTTCCTGCAGATAGCAACAGCATGTTATTTAGGTCACAACACAGTTATTTTATTCACCTCAACCCCAGAGTGGGATATAGATAGATAGATATACACTGTATAAACACAATATACACAATACAAAACAGTATAGGATATTATGTATAGCATAATATGTAGATCTGAGGTTTGCTCAAACTGTCAGTTCCTTTAAATCAGGGCTAAAAACACTATTGTTCACTGAAGCGTACTCTTAGATTAAATACTTACCTGCTGTATTCTAATGCCCGTACTTACACACTGCTGATTTATGCCTTTTATTATTCTACTTCTTTTCTTATCCTGACGGTTCAATGTATTGAGCCTGTTTTTATTATATATATATATACACACATATATACAGTACAGGCCAAAAGTTTGGACACACCTTCTCATTCAATGCGTTTTCTTTATTTTCATGACTATTTACATTGTACATTCTCACTGAAGGCATCAAAACTATGAATGAACACATGTGGAGTTATGTACTTAACAAAAAAAGGTGAAATAACTGAAAACATGTTTTATATTCTAGTTTCTTCAAAATAGCCACCCTTTGCTCTGATTACTGCTCTGCACATTCTTGGCATTCTCTCCATGAGCTTCAAGAGGTAGTATATATGTATGTATGTATGTATGTGTGTATATATATATATATATATATATATATATATATATATATATATACACACACACACTATATATATCGATCGATCGATCGATCGATCGATAGAGTGTGTGTGTGTATGTATGTATGTATATATATATATATATATATATATACATACATACACACACACTATATATATATATGGAGCCCATCGGCTCCAATAGGCAGTGGCGTATATATGTCTACGGGCTGTGTGCTGGGGGGTGGGGGTGATGAGGTGGGGGGAGGAGTGGGGGTTGGTGAGATGTCCGGGGGAGCGGGAGTGGGGGAGGTGTCGAAGCAGTGTGCCAGAAGTGTAGGTGGGTGGGAAGGTGAAGGTGAGGATGAGGGGGGTTGCAGCCGTGATGTCTGGGCCAGGGGAGGGGCAGAATGATCAAATCTATTGAAGAACAGATTCAGATCATTCACCCACTGCTGGTCGCCTCTGGCCTGGGAGTCTGGTTGTTTGTGTCCTGAGATGGTTTTCAGACCTCTCCAGACTCTGCTGACGTCGCTCTGCTGCAGCTGTTCCTCCATCTTCTTTTTATATCCTTCCTTTCCCCGCCTGATGTTTCTCCGTAGCTTCTTCTGCACGGCCTTCACCTCCTCCTTGTTTCCAGAGTTAAAAGCTCTCCGCTTCTCCTTCAGGAGAGCTTTTAACTCTGGAGTAATCCAGGGTTTGGTGTCGGAGAAGCAGTGTACAGTCCTGGTGGGTACGGTGTTTTCCACACAGAAGTTTATGTAGTCTGTAATGCATGATGTCATACTGTCAATGTCCTCTCCATGGGAATCGCTGAGTACCTCCCACACAGGGGCCTCGAAGCAGTCTTTCAGGGCCTCCTCGGCCTCCTCAGACCACCTCTTCACAGTGCGGGTGGTTGCTGGTTCTCTCTGCACCAGAGGTCTGTAGACAGGCAGAAGATGAACCAGGTTGTGATCAGCTCTTCCCAGGGGGGGCAGGGGGGATGAGTGGTATGCCTCCTTGGTGTTGGCATAAAATAAATCCAGTGTTTTATTGTCTCTGGTGTGGCAGGAAATGTACTGGGTGAAGGTGGGCAGGGTTAGAGGAGGCTTACCTGAACTGAATACATAGAGGTTTAAAAAAATCATTGATTTAATTTTGATTTGATTTATTGACACAAGCAATACACAGAATTTAAAACAATAAAAACATATGTCTGCACTTGTCAAGGATGGAACGAAAAACTCCAGGACTTATTTCCATTGCTGTCCCTGTTACAACAGCAGTCCAAGTGGTGGCATGCATCAGTAAAGTGCTTGACAGTCTACATTAGGGCTGGGCGATAAATCGATTTTATCGATCAATTCGAATTTGTAGTTTAGGTTGATTTGTTTTCCCGGTGGGCTCCCGTAGTTCAGAGTGGGCTCACCCCTCGCCCCCGCACACTTAATACACAAGCAACATGGCAGCGAGCGGGGAAGAACTCGTTGTCAAGAAAGGGGAACGAGTTCTTCAGCGCTTGTGTGTGTGTGTGTGTGTGTGTGTGTGTGTGTGTGTGTGTGTGTGTGTGTGCGCGCGCGCGCGCATCAGGGCCGAACTCCGCCGTGCGACACAGAGAGCAGAGGAGGATTTTAGACGTGCACCGTGCAGGGACAGAAATGACATGCCGTTGTGTAAATAAGATAAATAAGTGTTTCCAGCGCCAAGCTGGCAGATCCCCGAACTGTAGTAAAGGGACCTGCGAAGACCATTAGTTCTTTTAGCTTGTGTTAGCTCGTTGTGGCAACAACATATAAACAACGGGACTTCGTCTGCGTTGAAGAAAGGCACTTTATTTTCAGCACTGTAGGGATGATGTACAGCCTCTCTCATCAGTGTCTGACTTTTACATAGAGGGAAATAACTCAAAAACAGCGTGCAGAACTGCGTAGGCTTCTTCGCTGTGGCTGCTCAATGTAAACAACATAGCACATGCCTCACACCACACCCGGCACGCTAACGTCTCATACCTCCTACATCAACTACACACATACTAGGGATGCAACAATATTCGGTATTTTACCGAACTGTTCAATACGCCCTGTTCGGTTCAATGCACAACGGCAAACAACGCTATTTTCGGTACGTTTCCCTGTCACAAAACTTTTTCAAAACTTTGCGCAGCCGCGCATGCTGTGTGATCCCCTCAGGAGCAGAGGCATGAGAGCAGCACATTGTTCAGGCTCAGTGCCATGCGCTGCTCATGCCGCCTTCAGAGCCAATCAGAACGTCCCTGAATTTCCTAGGAGCCAATCAGTGCTCTGCATGCAAATGTTGAATGCTGAGGAGCGCTGACTGGCTCCTGGGAAACTCAGGGACGTTCTGATTGGCTCTGAAGCCAGCATGAGCAGAACATGGCACTGAGCCTGAGTGGTGCAGAAACAATGGCGAGTGAAAGAGACTCCGAAAAAATAAAGTTTGAAGAGGCACCGTCATCGTATAGGTCTGCGGTGTGGGATCATTTTGGATGACTGTACACTACATACTTGATTGGGAAATGAGGGGCTTTGTGCTGCAGACTCATCCACTGTATGAAAGCCACACAAGTGAACACCTGGCTGAAGAACTAGTGCATGCAATTACTGAATGGAAGCTAGAGAGAGCAAATATCCCCATTCCTGTAACCACAGACAATGCACAAAACATTGTGAATGCCATCCGTAATACAGATGTCTTTGGACCACACATTGGCTGTTTTGCACACACCCTGAATCTTGCAGCGAAGAAAGTTGTGTCCCTCAACTCAGTGTCACGCCTCCTGGGGAAGGTCATAAAAGTGGTGACATTTTTCCACAAAACTACCACTGCTCACAAAGTTCTGGCTGACAAACAGCTGATGTTAAACATACTAGGGCTGAGCAATTTTGGAAAATAATCTAATTGCGATTTTTTTTCCCTCAATATTGCGATTGTGATTTAATATGCGATTATTTTTTCAAGGTCCTCTTCTCATGTATTTTTCAACGAACACAAGCAATAAATCAATCTGTTTCATAATAAACTATCAGATTTATTTGAAGCACAGATTACAACAATAAAGCAAACAAATCTGTGGCTTTACCTCTTCAACATGTCTAACTTTTCACGTGTCATGAAACATGATATGTAAACATGTGGACTGCACTTCTTAAACACTGTCTGAACTTAACAGGACAGTCTATAAATAAATGAATAAAATATACAGTCAGATATAAATATAAAAAAAATAAAGCTTACTGATCTCCAGTCAGTAACATCACATATACTAAAGTGCAGGAAAAGTAAGGAGAACAACTATCTGCTTTAACCAGTTGGACATTTTTTGGGTAAATCAAACTCCCAATGAACACAAAATAAACTAGTGAATGTTCTTACTAAAAGAAGGGGAAAAAAACTTTTTGAACACTAATGGAAATATGATATTCACTCAGTAACAGCAGCACACAACATACTAAAGTGCAAAATGAGTATGGCACTGTCAGCCAGAAAGATTCTTCTGTGTAGTTCTCAGGAGCTCACAGATTTTTTGCAAGGAAAACCAGCATGTCAACTTTCGCTGGTTTTAAAGACGAGCGAGTGCAAGTCACTATGTTCCCTCCAGTGCTGAAAAGACGCTCTGAAGGAGCACTTGTCGCAGGGACACAGAGATACTTGCGGGCCATATTGCACAGTCGTGGAAAGTTGATCTTGTGCACCTTCCACCAGGCCAAGGAGTCATCCTCTCCATCAATGGCAGGGGTCATGAGGTAAGTGTTTAACTCTGCCTCAGTGACATCTTCAAGTTGCATGGGAGAAGCAGAAGAGGCCACAGCAGTCTTGAAGAAGCTGCCAAGAGACTTCTTTACCTTTTCGCCAGAGGGCTGTGCACCTTGAGGCCTCGGAGTGGTTTCAGTACGAGACCTCCTACCAGATGAAAAAAAACAGCAATTAGTATTGAAGTTAGATTACAAATAAATAAATATAAAGTGTGTTTGTGATATCATAGATACATAAGTATTACTAACCTGGCTATATGCACGCCTTGCTGATTCCAGCATTTCAGTCTTGAGTCGGGTCTTAATGGTAGGAATGTTGTCTGCGGTGATGTATTGGGTTTTGAACCTGGGGTCCAGGAAGGATGCAACATCCAAAAGCTCTTGAATGCTAGGGTCACTGTACTTATCATTGAGGTATGCCAGGACCTTGGTTTTGATTGACCTAGTCAGGTCAGTGTCCTCTAGATCTTCAGCCAGGACTGATGTGGCCAGAAGGTGAAGAACTGGTTTGAGGTGGGAGATGCTCACATACTCCTCTCCAGAGAGAGCATCTGTAAAGTCCAGGAGAGGATGCAGTGCACTGTGAACAGACTCCAACACCTGAACATCCTGCCAGGATGGGATGAGGGAGCGTGCGTATCGGTCACCTGACAATACCTGAGAAATGGCTTTGAGCTGCTCTAGCACCCTGGCAATCATCATTTCTTTGGATCCCCATCTTGTTGGGCATTCAGTGATGAGGCTGTGCTCAGGAAGTTTGAGCTCCCTCTGTGCTTCAGTCATTGCTGCCTTCTTCTTCCAACTGTGAGAGAAGTGCCCCACCACCTTCTTGCACAGCCCTATTGCTCTTGACACCCTGTCATCTTTGAGTGCATGTCCTGTAATACAAAATAATATAAAAACAGTGTAATTTATACAATTTGATTTGTGTGATTAAGGTTATCAACTTTGGAATAAATACACACATTCACATTCTCTCCCTCCACCGCTTACATTCTCACACACACACACACACACACTGTCTCTCTGCTCACACAATCACGCACACACATGCCGACATACGTCATGATACTAATTTACGTACCGATGGCAAGATGTAATCGGTGCCCAAAACACTGCAGTCTGGTCCATTCATTTAT
This sequence comes from Epinephelus fuscoguttatus, assembly GCF_011397635.1. Lineage (NCBI taxonomy): Eukaryota > Metazoa > Chordata > Actinopteri > Perciformes > Serranidae > Epinephelus > Epinephelus fuscoguttatus. The sequence goes on along the minus strand of NC_064765.1, from coordinate 41,387,890 downwards.
CTGTGCTGCCATCACCATATTCGATGCGTTGTCCGTCGCTATACAGATGTGGTTTTCTTCCTGTAGATCCCAGCTGGCAAGCCCCTCTCTCAGGGCGGCTGCAATGTTTTCCCCCGTGTGGTCGTCCGGGAAGTAGGATGCTTGAAGGCAGCGAGCTTTGAGATTTAAGTCTTCGTCAGTGTAATGCACCGTTAGACTCTGGTATGGCTCCGACGTACGGCTCGACCACGGATCAGTTGTTGTTGCAAAAAACTCCACTGTTTTCAGGTCCGCTGCAACTCTCTGTCTGCATTTTTTGTATAGCTCAGGTATGGCAACCTGGCTAAAATGTGTGCGTGAGGGCATTCTGTACCGCTTATCCATTGTGTTTACCAAAGCCGTAAACCCAGGATTGGTCACTACACTAATGGGCATCATGTCTTTCGCTATGAACTCCGTTATTGCCTGAGTTATTTCCGCGTGCCGTTTCGAATTCTGTTCATAAGGAGTAATACTTTCAAACAGTTCGGTCAGTGATCCCTGTCGGCTGGTACTTTGCTTACTTGAAGTTGTAGCACTGGTCGTTGGCATTCTAGCCTTGCAACTATCGTACATGGCTTTGTGGTTTTTTAAGTGTTGACAAAGGTTCATAGTGTTACCTCGTGAGGTAGCAACAGTAGCGAGGCACGTTCTGCACAATACCTGACGTTGCGCAGCATCTTCTTTTTTATAGCCAAAATAATTCCACTCAACTGACGTGCCGCCCCTCTTTGGTACCAAACTTTCAGCTGTGTGCTCTTCTGACGAGCCTGAGGCCATTGTGCAGCAGATTAAAGCGCAGCGTTGACTCCTCTCCCTGCCTGCTCTGCTTTGCTCCGCTCGGCTCACTCGCAAGTCACGTGACCAGTCAAATCGCAGCCTTTGCTGTTAGAAAATCTCGTTTTGTCATAGTCCACAGTCCTTGACCCAAGATTCAAGTCTTTACCCATTCTTGATGAAGCCATCTGTGACCAAGTCTACAAGGATCTCACAAGTGAAATTATGGAGCATCAGGTATTTGATAATTTAATTTTTTTTAATATATATTGTTATTGTTTGTTTTGATAATGTGAAATAAAATGACATAACTGATTTGATTTTTTTTTTCTTTTGCAGTTTCAAGCAGTGCAAGAAGGCCCAAGCAACGAGCAAGACCAGGCATCAGTATCCCCTCCTCAAAAGAAGACTGCCATGTCAGAGTTATTTGGGGATCTTCTCAAAACAGAGCAGCAGACCAAAGCATTTCCCCAAAAGATTGAGGAAGAGGTTTCCTCATACAAAGCAGCTGGTGGCCTTAATGTGGATGCTGATCCTTTCCGCTGGTGGAAAGAACATCAGGTCACATTCCCCTACATTTCAGAGGTTGCACAACGCTACCTCTGTGTCCCTGGCACCCCCGTATCAAGCGAAAGAGTCTTCTCCACTGCAGGTGACATTGTGAGTGCCAGCCGTTCTCGGCTTCATCCAGAGCATGTTGATATGCTCATCTTTTTGCAGAAGAACCTCAACATAATAGATCTTTAACTGACTTGATGTTGCACTTTGTGTAATGTTTACATTGTTTACACATTACCTATTTATAACTGAGGGATAGCAGTTCCCTTGTGCACTTTATATTGTTAACATTTTATATTTTTCATAACTGGTCAAGGCAAGTACTGCCTTTCAGTGTGCAGGTTGTAATAAGCCCTCTTGTTCAAATATTTTGGATACTGCACTTTACATTGTTGTTTATATTATTCATACCTGGTCAAGTACTGCCTTTCAGTGTGCAGGTTGTAATAAGCCCTCTTGTTCAATTATTTTGGATGCTGCACTTTACATTGTTAACATTTTATATTTTTCATAACGGGTCAAGGCAAGTACTGTCTTTCAGGTTGTAATAAGCCCCCTTGCTCAATTATTTTGGATGCTGCACTTTACATTGTTGTTAACATTTTATAGTTTTCATAACGGGTCAAGGCAAGTACTGTCTTTCAGGTTGTAATAAGCCCTCTTGCTCAATTATTTTGGGTGCTGCACTTTACATTGTTGTTTACATTTTGTATTATTCATAACAAGAGGCCTAGGCAAGTACTGCCTTCAAGTGTGCAGGTTGTAAAAAGGTTTGTTCAGGTATTTTGAATGGATGCTGCACTTTGTCATGTTCACATTTAATTGTATTTGTAGTTGTAGTGTTTAGTACTAAACTTAATATTTAATTTGTGTGGTTTTATGTTTGCTGTTTAATTTGATCTGATAGTGCACTGTTTTTTAATAGTTTGTGGTTTGATTATATCTGTGCTTTTAATTATTTTTACAATGCAATATTGCCTTTGCTAGTCTGAGTAGTTTTATATTAAGATATTGAAACCGTACCGTTACCGTGGCCCAAAAACCGTGACACATACCGAACCGTGGGAAAACTGTACCGTTGCATCCCTAACACATACACAACTCCACACACACACACACAAGCCACACATATCAGGCTCAGCCTGTAACATAAGACTAATTAGTTTGTTTAATAAAAGGACAAGGTATAGATCTGTTCTATAGGAAAGGTAACCTTAAATGACTTCTGTTGTGATCCAATATGATGGTAGGGGAAACACTGCTGTATGATAAGAAAGGGGTCCGGTGGAAAGTGATCACAGATGCAGTCGCAATGTATATTGCAAGAGATATGGTGTCCATATATAGGCTACCGTGGAAAAGCCAGGGTTTATTCACATGCTGAAAGTTTTGGACTCTAGGTATGTGCTACCAGGCCGCAAATATTTTTTTTGGAAGTAGGAGGTGAAAAAAATCGATTTAAATCGTGAATCGGATTTGTTGTGAAAAAATCTGAGGTTTTTTTTTTTTTTTTTTTAGGCCATATCGCCCAGCCCTAGTCTACATTAATCACAAGTTAATTAAGAGCAATAGTAAATGAAACCACAATAGTGCAAAAAAGAGCGTCAACACTTATAAAGGTAGGTCGCGGAACAGTAGTTTCCTAATCTTTGATTTAAAAGATACTGCACTTTCCGTTTCTTGTATGGAGAGCGGTAGTTTATTCCACTCCACAGCACCGACATAGATTAAGGATTCACCTCCTGTCTTTGTCCTGTGTTTAGGGCAACATTTTCTCGGCTAGCTCTAGTATTATGTCCATGTGCAATTCTCTTGAAATAATTATTAAAATACGTATTATTCAAAATCTTGTGGACCATAGTAAGTTGGATCTGTCTAGCTCTGGTCTCAACAGGTAGCCACTGTAGTTGTTTAAACGGAGCCATTCCTATGTGGCTCCTGTGGTTCAGACCCAGGACTACTCTGATTAGTTTTTTCTGTAATTGTGTTGTGTTGTGATATTTCTTTAGACTCCAGTACCAGGAACTAATCGCGTAATCAAAGTGACATTGAATTAAACAGGAAGCTAATATCTTTAGATACTCCTGGTTCAGTAGTGTAGCCTTTCTTGCAATGAATCTAGTTCTAGCATTTATTTCTCCCAGAGTCTTTAGAGCCTTAGAAGCGCCCCCTAGAGACCCATCGAGGATGCAACCTAAGCATTTAATTGAGGGCTGCGATGTGATCGTTACCCCTTCAGTAGTTATAACAAGTTTGTCCTCCTTGCTCAACCTGACTGTCGAGCCCAATCATATAGATTCGGTCTTACCTAGGTGCAATAGCAACCCATTTTCAGACAGCCAGGTTTGAACCCTGTCTAGATCCTCTCTTAAAATGTGGTCCCTCCCTGATAAGACCCTAGCCATTTAATGGCGGAGCTTTCTAATCCTAGAGCCTTCATCTTTAGCAGCAGTATGTTATGGTCGACTGTGTCAAAAGCTTTTTGGAGGTCTAATAGAACAAGCCCACACATTCTCCCTTGATCGATTTCTCTCTTAATAAAATCAGTAATATACAGGAGGCATGTGTCTGTTGAACAAGATTTCCTGAAACCAGACTGCATCTCATAAAATAATTTAGACTTGGATACTCATAAATTTGATCGTGTACAACTTTTTCAAAAACCTTAGAGATTACACTTAGAATTGAAACTGGTCTATAGTTGCTAGGGTCAGATTTACTTCCCTTTTTTGTAGATTGGAGTTACTTTCACATGTTTAAAATCAGTGGGAAATTTTCCTTGCTCCAGTGAAAGATTAATTATACACATTAAGTATGGAGCAATGTCAGCCGAAGCATCTCTTAAGAACCTAGCACCAATCACATAAAGCCCAGTAGAGTAAGTAAGTAAGTAAGTAAGTAAAATTTTATTTATATAGCACTTCTCACAGAGAGAACTCACAAGTGCTTCACAAGATAAAATACAATAACAGAAACAATGCAAAATACACAAAAACAAATAAAAAGTGCAGCGAAATACAGAGATGATACAATGGACAATTAATGGAACGCATGCCTAAACAGATGTATTTTTAACTGCTTTTTAAAAATGTCCACGGAAGAGGCCGCTCTCAGCTCATGAGGTAGTGCATTCCACCATTTCGGTGCAACAGCCTTAAAGGCTCTACCACCTTTCGTCTTTAATCTTGTGTGAGGGACAGTAAGTAGGTGGCCTTCAGCGGACCGTAGTGACCTGACAGGACAGTGAAAGGACACCAGATCCGTCAAGTATGCAGGTGCTTGACCATGGAGGGCTCTGTAAGTGATGGTTAGAATCTTGTGCTGGATCCTGAAATTAAGTGTTGAAATTAATTAGGGAGCCAGTGCAGGGATGCCAGGACTGGAGTGATGTGGGTGAACTTATGAGATCTGGACAGAAGCCTGGCGGCAGCGTTCTGGACTAGTTGGAGGTGGTCTAATGAAGTTTTATTGAGACAGGTGAAAAGAAAATTACAGTAATCTAGACGTGAAGAAATAAAAGCATGGATGATCATTTCTAGCTTGGAATAAGTTAACATGGATCTGAGTTTGGAAATGTTTTTGAGGTGGAAAAAGCAGGAGCGAGTGACAGTTTTGATGTGGTCATCGAAGAGCATGGCCTGATCAAATGTGACCCCAAGGTTTCTCAACTTGGGGCGCACATTTGCACTGAGGGACCCTAAGCAGCTGGCCACTTTAGATGCTGAGGCGTTCCCCTCCCTTGACAAGTCCCACAAGTAACGAACAGTCCCTAAAGTGCAGTGAGGTTTGTGGGCTGTTACTGCCAGAAAGAGTAATGTGGACGGCTCGTTTCTCCTCTGACACGTCACATACCTGTGTTCGGCTGGCTCGGCCGTTCAGGTACTTCTGGGCAGTCATGATGCCAAGAAGAGGATATTGTTGGAACCGACTTGTCCGTCGCCGGTAAGCCGATGGCCGCCGTATTTGACAGGAATACTGTGTCTGTGACCCCCATTCAACCCACAACCGATGGGATTCGCCTTTTGTTTCTGCTGGTGGTTTATCTGCTTGATGTAGTCAGCTCCATGAAGTCCTCCTCAAGCCCCTTGGATATCATCCCAACCTCCATGCTCAAAGAAGTCATCAGCTCTGTTGCCCCCAGCTTAGTCACCATCATCAACAAATCCCTGGCCAGCGGTCTCGTTCCATCTTATTTTAAGCAGGCGGCCGTTCAGCCCCTCCTTAAAAAGCCCAACCTGGACCCCTCCTCACCACAAAACTACAGACCCATCTCCAAGCTCCCGTTTGTCTCCAAGCTGTTAGAGAAAGTGGCGGCTAATCAACTCTCCACCTATCTGACAGCAAACCACATTGAAGACAAATTCCAGTCTGGTTTCCGTAAAAATCACTCCACTGAAACTACCCAACGTCCTCAGACTCAGGCAAATGCTCTGTACTAGTCCTACTAGATTTAAGTGCAGCGTTCGACACTGTAGATCACTGCATACTTCTAGGCAGGCTTAGGGACTGGGTGGGCGTGACCGGAACTGCCCTAGCTCGGTTAGCCTCCTACCTCAGTGATAGATGTTTTTCTGTGGCCGTTGGCCCTTATAAGTCTGACTCCACCCCTCTCCACTGTGGTGTTCCTCAAGGCTCCATTTTGGCTCCTCTCCTGTTCACCCTGTACATGCTCCCCCTCAGTCACATCATCAGTAAGTTCCCAGGCATCTTCCATCACTGTTACGCAGATGACATTCAGCTCCATTTCTCATTCAAACCAGAAAACATGCACAGTCTCAGCACTCTCCTTGAGTGCCTGGCGGCCATTGAGAGCTGGATGGCCAACAACCTCCTGCAATTAAATGCTGCGAAGACCGAGGTCCTAGTCATTGCCTCCGACAGTGTCACAGCCAGGGTACAAGAACATCTGGGGCCCCTCAAGAACAACGTCCACGCTAATATAAGGAATCTTGGTGTTCAATTCGACCAGTCAGTGCACCTAGAGAAACATGTATCTCTGTCGCAATTGTTTTTACCATCTGAGAAACATTGCTAAACTCCGCTCCATTGTGTCCCACTCAGAACTAGAAATGTCAATCCATGCCTTTATATCATCCAGACTCGACTACTGCAATTCACTGTTCACATGTCTCAATCAGTCATCCATTGACCGCCTTCAACTTGTACAGAATGCAGCTGCCAGATTACTTACTAGGTCAAAAAAGTCTTGCCATATTACACCCATACTTGCCTCCTTGCACTGGCTACCCCTACCTGTTCAGAAACCAGTACAAGGTGCTGCTGCTCACTTTCAAAGCCATTCACGGCCAAGCCCCCAGTTACATCTGCGACCTCATTCACCACCACACCCCCAGCCGGTCCTTGAGATCATCTGACCAGGGCTTCCTGTCAGTGCCTTGGACCCGGCTAAAGACAAAGGGGGACCGGTCCTTTGGGGCAGTGGCCCCTAGGCTTTGGAATGCACTCCCCCTGGGTCTGAGATCTGCCCTGTCAGTAAATAGCTTCAAAGGTCAGTTAAAGACTCACCTGTTGAAGTGACAGAAATCGGTGCCTGGAATTGGGCCTGACGGCTCCCAACCCTGTCCTTCTCGTTTCTTCTAAAGTGTCTTCTGTTGTCACTTCAGTTTCTTAGGTTCGGCTGGCAGGTACTCAGAATAACACTGGAGATAGGCAGAATCTGGTGCAATCAAGTTTATTGTGTTCACAGGCAACAACACAGACAAACTCACGAGTCAGCCTCCGGAGGATGACTGAAAAACTGCTCTCAGCGTTCTGGCTTATATGCTGGTGGAGGTCGAGGAGATCTCCACCCATTTCTGTAGTCCTTCCCATTTCAATCCGTTTTTACTGGTGGCAGACTTTTGCCGTTATACCGGCTCAAACTGGAATCTGCCACCAGTATTTCCGGAATAGCACTCACTCTATTTTTTAAAAATCATGTGATCTGTGGGGACTCACATGCTACAATCCCTTGTGCTCCCATGTGATATGAATCATTACGTGCACACTAAGTAATACAGTCATTTGAGTGTGTGTGTGACCTTTCCCGTATAATATAAACTCTTAAATGCATTAGGCAGTACAATCAAGTGAGTGTGCTATCTTCATCACACAGCACGTGGTTCACAACATCATGTGAGTGTAGGTTACTGCATTATATCATTACACAGTGTATGGTGGAGTATAGGAAGTTCTCTGTGAGTTCATAATATCATGTGAGTGCATGTCATATGAGAGCATGTGCTTATCATTACACAGAGCGTGACAGGTTATATATATATGTCAATAAGAGTTCACAACTGAGATGTCACTAAGAGTTCACACTGTTATATTGCATATTACACATGCTACAGGATTAGTTTTTGCAAAAGTCTACACACTAACATGATTATATAACTATTTGTATCTTATCCAGTTTATATGGTCCAATTCTGATGTGGGTTTTGACTTTTACACTACATTCCCCCCTTTGGGGCTCCATAGTCCCACACCACACTTTTTCCCACAGAAGAAGGGGTGAAAATATATATATCCCCCCTTTGGGACTGTATAGTCCCATATCATTAGCTTAAGATTTTGTTAGCACCATACATGATTTCATTTTCCAGTGATTATATCAGTAGATCAGTAGTAGATATCACACATATATCACACATGAGTCACAGAGAATAAGAGCTGGCTTAGTACTGTCATCTTGTGGTATGAGGGTATTGGATGACATTTGTTATACAGTGATTGTGACTACAATTAGTACTATAATTTCAAATATAGAGGTTACAGTTGGCAGGATTTATAGCTACCGTGGTTGTTAACATTGTCCCTTTACAGTCCCTCAAACACGTAGGCTGGCATCTGCAAGCGTCGGTAGTTTGCCAGCTGACTCTTCAGTGCGTCGACCTCCTCTTGTGTGGCCTCGTAAGCATTAAGTTGCTGCTGTAAGGCATCCCTGGCCTGAGTCAGTTCGCGGACTTGGCCACGCAGCTCCCGCACCTGTTGCTCGAGTTGACGCAATTGTGCCCTGTGCATCCTTTTATTGTCTCCCTTCCTGATTGCGTAGGTGCCGTGACGGACTCTGCGAAGCCTTTTTCGCAGGTTGAGGGGAAGACTGCGCACCAACCGGCGAAAAACCAACGCAGGAACAAGATGAAGCTGGTCACGCAGCTCGGCTGTCAGTCTCAGATGTTGGGCTGTTACTGGTGCTCCATCAGGCAGACATCGGAGTTTGATCTCTACTGCGTCTGGATCCACATTGTACTCCTTCTCTAGGAGAGTACAGGTTGCCAGTGTTAGCCCGTGCACGCTCAGGTGACCCGTATTTCGAGGTGGTGGGCTAGCCCGGCGTGACATAACAGGTGGTGGGGTGGTTGGTGAATAACTATATGAATAACCAGCACTGTCCTCTGTTGAGGCGGATGAGGCAGGGGAACATGCTGGCAATATGTCTTTACGATCATTGGATTGAGGGGGTCCATCTTGGGATGGTGCTCGTGAGGTGGAGGGTGCCTGGGGCTGTACTGGGTCCGGCGGCTGGCTGAGTGCGGGGTAATGCGGGCATGGAGTGGCAAAAGTCCAATCTGGAGTAGGAGCAGGCCAATCTGCTCCTTGCCCAGGACCCATCTGGGTTTGACCTCCCTGGCTGGAGGTATTGGCAGTTGGGTTGAGTGAGTCTGGGGAGGTTCCCGCGCAGCTGGGGCCTGCAACTGGTTCTGGGTTTGGGCGGGACAGTAGATAGCGGATCAGGCTGGTCGACGGAGGGTGGTTCAGTGTCTGGATCGCTGGCTGTGGGGTGTGGAGTTGATTGTAGAGCTCATCCAGTGGCACCTCAGGGGGATGGGCTGGCGGTGGAAGGCTGGTCCTGGGGTAGGATGGAGGGTGAGGGAGTCTCATCGCACGTGGTCCCTGCTGCTGGTGCCAGAGCGCAGACTGGTCTCCCTGGTTCCGCTGGTACAGATGTGGTGCTCTCCAAAACTCAGCCATATTCTGTTTTTGTCTTAAAGGGGCATAGGACATTTTAGTGTACTCTTCCTATAATGGTTTTTCCTTTCCCTATGAGCTCTTACTTCACACATAAGCCATGCAAGCAGGATTAGTACATTAGTGGTTCTAAACCTAAGTGTTGGTGAGTAGTAGTATTGGTCTGGTGACAGCAGTGCTATCAGGGTCTTCTTATGCAATTTCGTCATACACCTCGTCCGCTGACTTAGATCTCTGACCACATTGAGTAGTTCTCAATGTCTTGTTTTGTAGCATTATCTCATACTGATTTCTACATTTTCCACCTGAGCCCTGCTCTTGTTTTTTAGTGAGCTGTCTTTGGGAACCAGTCATGTCTTCATAAGATTCAGCGCTGGTGGGCCGTGGCCCTTGGTCTGTTACAACAAATTGCCCTGCAACACTTGTCATTGTCCGCTTGATTACTAGCCGCACCAGGGGAAGAACACAGCAGGCTATCGTGAGAAGGGCCAACACAACAATTCCCAATAACATTCCCATCATTTTTAATATTTTTTCAGGGGATAATGCTGATAACCAGTCCCACATTGAGGGGATCCTGGTGTTCCAGTTTGAGTGTTGTACATGCTGATCTCGTAAGGTGCGCATGCCTTCCAAAGCTTTGGTCAAATTGCCACCCTCCCCCGTGTGCATTGGAATGACAGTATAACAGTGTTCCCCTATTATATCGCAAATGCCTTGATCATGGGCTAGCAGGGTCTCAATGACAAGTCTGTTTTGTACTGTCATTTGGGATGTGGCATGTAGCTGCTCATTTACTCCTTCAAGGGCCCTTATAGTCCAATTCACAAATCTTTGCTGGTTATACCACAAATAATTTACCCAACGGCTATTACGGGCTATATATTGGGCATTTGTTATACTTCCCCACATTGGCCAGGACCCCAAAACTCTGCCCGACTCTATCCATTCATCTGCTATAGCCTGTTGGTCTCTGGGGACTCCTTGTGGTACCTGGTCCCATGTAATGTATACACTAGCATCCTCCTCCCAGGAACGTTCCTGAGTTTCAGATGACCTGCGGCGTCTCGCTGGGGTGCTGTTAGTTAAACTGAGTATCGTAATTGGCCCTGTTAACATTACTGGGGCACAGAGTCCCGTCCAATTGGCAGACAGTACTGCTTCACCTGAAGATCACCTTCACACAACCAAAATATGTCCGCCAGTGGAGCGGTACCATTGGTCAAATTTAATACCCAAATCCAAGTGGTATCATTATAATTTTGGCCTAGCACTATAGAATCATTACCTCCATTGACTACCTGGTGGCATTGGATTTTGGCTTCCTGAGTTGTATTGCATACCTTCTGCACCTCTGAGAGCTGCAGTGCACCTGCTGACGAGGACACATTTCCTGTGATCTTTTCATACCTACATTGGATCAGCCTCTCCGCTTCCTGGGAAGTGTTAGTATGGGTGGTATTGCTTAGCCAATGTTCTATCTTGTTTCCTCATGCTACGCAAAATGGGAATATGAGGTCTGGGTTCAGATGCACTACTGGAGGTACCTGAAATTCTGGTTGGAACTGATCAGTGGCATTTTTAAGATTTTCTGGACAGATTGCCGTTGTGTTGGTCCATCTCTCTCTACCCGCTGCCATCCACATGACACATGCAGCAAAGCATTTATCCTGCTTCCAGCAATTGTCTATGTCAGGGAGAGGTCTCACCCTAGGTAGGCCCCTCCTTCTGTGGCATGCTACACACGTAATATTGGTTACTTGTTTAGCAGAGTATTCTAGCCATTAATAGAAGGCATTGGACTTCCAAGTGGAGGTTCTTACAAATTCTACCCATTGTACTGACACATTTCTTGGCTTCCTTGGGGATCTGGGGTTTAATTGAAGCCATTGTCGTGCCACTTTTAAGGATATAGTGAACCCTACTTCCATATTAGTACAACCTCTCATATTACACCAAACTCTTGCTGTCACCATTCCTTCCATGCTACAGCGTGATCCTGTGGATCGTCCATGCAGTCTAATGTCTCCTGGGCCCTCCACTAATACATCATCTTAAGCATGTGACTTATAATAGGTTAGTTTTATTTCTTCCCTGTAAGGTAGCTTTCCCTGTTTTGCAGCCAAAGCTCCTAACGCCAGCAAGCACTCGCCTTTCTCTTTCTGGTCTCCCTTTCCCTGTGCTGCTCCTTCACTCTGGTGTACTCCTGTTGCGATGAGCAATAGGGTTAGTGTTATTACAGTTATTGTTCCTACTTTAGCTCCCCGCTGCATGCTGACTGAACCCTTAGGTCTGCCGGGGGGCTGGTCCCTCTCCGGGGTCTGAGTCTCTTGTGTCTGTGTCTCTTGAGCTTGAGCCCGAGTTTGAGTCTGACCCCTCTGGGTCTCTAGCTTCTCCTGTTTCTGAGCGAAGGCTTTCCTCTCTTTCTTCTCCTTCTGTCTCTGCTCCCACTCCCTCTGCTCCTTCTGCTTCTGCTGCCACCTCTCTCTCTGCACTTGTCCCCTCATGATTTGTCCTGTCACTAGCAGGTGATGACTCATGAGACTGAGGTTGGCTGTCAGTCCCGGGGGATGAGGAACCTCTCTCTGAGGAGCTCCCTGCTCCTGTCGATACCCTCTCTGGTAAGGACCCACTGCTCTCACTCTGGGCTGAACCGCTGCTGTCACTCTGGGCTCTCTCTGCCCTGCGTCTCTGTGCCACGCGTGCAGACCTTCTTGTTCCCTGTTCCTGTGGGGAGGCATCGCCATCCCCTCCTTGTTGATCTCTCACTGCCCTTGGGGCGGCTACGCCGTCCCCTTGTGACTCTGGAGTTTCTGCCCTCTGTCTGGCTCTAGGTCGGGGAACAGGTGGTCTCTCTGGGGTGTTAGCTCTGCAGCAGTGGTTAATATGGAACCAAACGTCCTTACCTTCGACTTTCAAGGCAGTTGGTGTAGCTAATATGGCTTGTATGGACCTTCCCTTCGTGGTTGGTCCCACTTCCTCTTGAACACTTTGACGTACACTTGTTCTCCAGGCTGTATTCTCTGGAGGTCTGCAGGGATGTCGACCCCTCTGTCCTCTGTGGCTCCTTTCACCTGCTGGAACACAGCCCTGTGGATACGAGTTAGACTTCGTAAGTATTCAAACATTTCACCTTGCAACTGTTCCAGGGACGGTCCCTCATGGGGACCTCTTAAGTATGGTAGCGGCATGGGCCGGCCCGTAAGCATTTCATGCGGTGTTAGATGCGTGATTCGGCTGGCTTGTGAGCGCATTGACATTAGTGCAAGTGGTAAAGCATCCACCCAGTTAAGCTTGTTTCTGCTATCTGCCACTATCTTGGCTATTTTGGTTTTCAAGATGCCATTTGCCCTTTCTACCGCTCCCTGTGATTGGGGATGGTAAACACAGCCAAATTTTTGTTTGATTCCCAATTGCTTTAGTGTCTCTTGTATGACATTAGACACAAAGTGGCTGCCGTTGTCTGATGATATGGTATCTGGCATTCCAAATCTCTGGAAGACTTCCAGGCACAAAAATTTTGCGACTGTTTTGTGATCTGATTTTGCAGTGGCTTTCGCCTCCACCCATCTACTGTATCTGCATATGACCACTAAGACATATCTCAGTCCCCTTACTCTTGACTGCGGTCCCATGTCTATGTAGTCCATCATGAGGTGTCTGAATGGTCCGTCTGGGGGTGGTATGTGTGCCAATGGGGCCAAAAAAACTTTCCTAATGTTATATTCTGCGCAGATGTCGCATTCATTTAATACTCTATCCACCGTGGCTGCCATGAATGGCGACCACCATACTGTTTGCAGTTTCCTTAGGATCTCCCCCCTTGCGCAATGGTCACTACCATGTGCCCAAATTATTGCATGTCTCAGTAGGAGGGTTGGTAGTACAAAGCGGCCATGGGCATCTAGCCAAACTCCATACAATGGACCCCGTATTGGGCCCGTTTGCGTATTCTTAATAGCTCCGCGTTTTACCCATAAGCGTTTCTCAGCCTCATCTACTCTATCTTGAGCGGCTATAAGTGAGGGCAAGGATGTGAGAGGTTCACAATCTTGTATGGTTAATATGGGTGCCATTACTGCCCCTATCGCTGCTTGTTTGGCTGCTTCATCTGCAAGATTATTGCCTGTAGCTATCAGTGTATTGGTCTTTTGGTGGGCTGGACATTTAATGACAGCTAGAGCTGTGGGAAGCAACATGGCTTCTGACAGCTCGAGGATGGCAGCTCCATGAGTTACAGGGGTACCATCAGCTCTGCGGAATCCTCTTTGTTTCCAAATGTTAGCGTGAACATGGCATACGCCATAGGCATATGCTGAGTCCGTGTAGACATTTAGTGATTTTCCTTCAGCCAATTTACATGCTTCTGTCAATGCTTTTATCTCTGCGAGTTGGGCTGAGCAGGGCTGAGCAAGCTTACGGGCCTGTAATGTGTCAAAGGTGTGGTCAGCAGGAATTGGCTGATTATGCAAATCTTCTCTGGCCCGCATAAACTTCTCTGTGTCATGAATGCAGTCGTGTGGAGTACCTTCTGTTGGTAGAATCAGTTTGGTGGCGGGGTTGATGATGGTGCAGCGCTGAATATTGAGTTCAGGGGCTGATAGGATTACCTCATAGCCCGTGCGTCTGGCTTGTGTTAAGACGAATCGTGGACTAGTCAGTAGTGCATGAATTTGGTGGGAGGTATACAGTGTCACAGGATGTCCCATGGTCAGCGATGAAGCTTTCTGAAAGGCAAAAACAGCGGCTGCCAGTCCCTGATAGCAGGGTGGCAGGCCAGCCTCGATGTTATCCAGTTTGGTACTATAATACGCCAATGGCTGTTTACCTGTGGACGTGTCTTGCATCAGGACGGCACAGGCAAAACCTGATTTTTCTGCAACATAGAGATGAAAAGCTTTAGCATAGTTTGGCGTCCCTAAAGCAGGAGCGGACTGCATGTCCATTTTCAGGGCTTGGAACGCACCTTCCGCTTCCTCTGTCCATGTTAACTGTGCTGAGTTATTTGTTTGTCCTGCTGCTCTTATCAGAGCCCTGAGGGGAGCAGTTTTTATGGCATAGTCACAGATCCAAGGCCTGCTGTAGCCCATCATGCCCAGAAAAGATAGCATTTGGCCCACCGTTTGCGGTTGAGGGGCCTTAATCACTGCCTCTAGCTGGGACGGCGCAATACACCTTTTGTCCCCACAGAGTCTTCTCCCCAAGTACTCTACTGACTGTTGGCAGAATTGTAGTTTAGCTCTACTGACTTTGTGTCCGCCTTCTGCTAAGGCCGTGAGCACTGCAATAGAGTCTTTTTCACATTGTTCTTTTGTAGGACTACAAACGAGCAGATCATCTACATATTGCAATACCGTGCTTTGCACATTCAAACTGGCAAGGTCTTGTGTCAACACACGATTAAAGATGGATGGGGAATCCAAATACCCTTGAGCCAACCTGGTGTAGGTGTATTGTTGATTCTCATAGGTAAAGGCGAACAAATATTGAGAATCTGGATGTAGTGGTACGCTAAAAAAGGCTGAACACAAATCAATGACTGTGTACCACTGGGTGTCTGGCGGGATGTTGGAAAGCAACGTGTGTGGGTCTGGCACAAGTGGTACTTCACCGTCTACTACCGCGTTAACAGCTCGCAGGTCGTGGACTAAACGGTAGTCTGGTGGATTTGGTTTCTTGATGGGAAAAATGGGTGTGTTACAGGGGCTTCTAATTTTTACCAAAACTCCTGCTTCAACCAAGCCTTGGATTGTTGATCTGATACCGTCAATGGCATGCTGTTTAAGAGGGTACTATTGTTGATATGGTAAGTTAACGTGTGGCTTTAGCTTAATGTGAACTGGTTGCGCTGATTTTATCAAACCTACATCAGTCTTGTGTGCTGTCCATAACTGGGATGGAACTTGGCTTAGCATCTCCTCATGTTCTGCAGTGACTGCCATTTGTGTGGGTGTGCCTCCATCTACTACCACCTTGTCTGCTAAAACCTCATCGCCTACTTTGACTGAGATCCTGATGAACTGTTTATCTTTAGATATGTGAATGTACCTGTTGTTTGTGGGCACCCACTCCTGCACCTGCAGGGCACGCCTGACCATAGGACCGAGATGATGAGACTCATAATCTTTGGCCACTAAAAGTGTGATGTGCGGCGTAGACTTTGGTACTTGAAACCATCCAGATAATTCTTCCGGTAGGCGGACAGCCGCTGCCACGCCCTCCGGCCCCAAAAATATGTCTTCCGAGATATGGTTTTTTATTGATCCCTGCATCCCAACATTCCTGGTAATCTACATGAGTCTGATCTCTGTCATACATGAGCGTGCAGTGCAGTGGCAGGGTGGGGGTGTGTGCAGTGTCATAGTGCATGCGAATCCACCTCTCCCACTCAGTCCATTTCTGTTTAAGGTGTGAGTCTTCCGGTGTCAGTTGAAGCCAATAGGCCAGGGCTTGTTGTTTGTCTGTAGTACCTTGGGGTAGTTGGGACATCATGCTTTGTGGGGGTTCATCTAGCAAGTCCAGGTACAGTCCATCTTGGGTACACATGATTTTTGCTTTCAATGGGCATAGAATATCTCTTCCTAGCAAGTTTACTGGGGTATGGACTGAGTATAGCAAAGGTGCACATATGACTTTGCCTGCAATGAGCATTGGAACGGGCTCCGTTAGCGGTATGATCTGTGATTTCCCAGAGAAGCCCATGGTCTTTATGGATGACTTAGAGAGGGGGAACCCGGAGCCTTCTTTTCCAATGCATGAGTATGTGGCTCCTGTGTCAACCATAAAGGGATATTCACGGTCATGGATGACAACAGGTACGATGGGTTCCTCATGTGACTGTAGCGATATGGCTGGTAACATTAGTTCCCCCTCAGGCTCCTCTGGGCACCCCTACCAGGGTTGTGGCTGCTCCATATTGGGCCAGTTCTGTGCTGGACCTTCCCATGGGTTGCTAGGACATTGGGCCCGTATATGGCCTGGTTGACCACACCCCCAGCATTGATTGTCAGGTGGAGCTGGGTTAGCTCCTGGATAGCCTGCTCCTACGTGTGGTGGGCCTGGTGGCTGGTTGGGTGCGTCCTGAAAGACATGTTGGTTTCCTGGTACGTAGTTTCTGCCTCCTTTCCATCCTCCCCTGAAGGTTGTAGCATTTCCTCCCGGTCCCTCACGGCCCCGCCCTCTGGGGGTTCGCTGATTGCCACCACCTCTTGGTATTTGCTGGTAATAGTAATGGTGATGTGTGGCGTTGGTAGAGGTCTCTTTTCCCGTTGTGTTGGGGTCCGTGGGGGGCGGCTGCAGAGGTGCTTGGGGCTGGATGGTTGGAGGAGCTGTTTGAGTCGCTGTGACCACGGGAGCTTGAATCTTAGATTTCTCTTTCTCCTTTTTTACCAGCTTGCTCAGCTCTCCCAGCTGCAGCTGGGACAATTTGTTGACTAGTTGTTTGTCTTCATCCTTTTTCTTTCTGTCTTTTCTATAGAGCTCAACATGGTGGACGATGTGTTCTGAGAACAGTGGCCAGTCCATTTTCATTAGTCCCACCACATCCTCCAAACGTCGCTGCACACTCTCCGGCATGGCCTTCTTAGCCATCATTATTGGCGTTCCATGCTTCTCCTGTTTCTTCTTTCCATTTCTTCTGGAAGGTGTGTAAGAACTTTGAGGGACATTCATTTTCTCCCAAAGTCTCTCCCTCCAACTTGGATGGGTCTCTCTTTGCCGGGTAGTGTTTTCTCAGTTGGCGCCACACCTTGGAGCGGTACTGCCCAAAGTCCACATCGTCGCTGTAATTGTTTCCAATAGCCGCCCCCACATTGGCTTCTGTGAATATTTCCTGGGTGATTTGCTTTCCAGCCACATAGGTGAGCAGAGCTTTGACATCTCCCAATGCTAGCTGTATTCCAGCTGTTGTCTCTTCTAGAGCCATTATCCATTTATCTGCGCCATCGGTGAGTGCTGGTAGGCGCTCAACCAGGCCTATCATGACCATGAAAGGCCAGGGCTCGTACTGCTTTAGTCCATTAGGTTGTGTTATAAGGGGACACATGGTGGTTCTGTGACCTTCATC
The DNA here is from genome assembly GCF_011397635.1 of Epinephelus fuscoguttatus. Classification (NCBI taxonomy): domain Eukaryota; kingdom Metazoa; phylum Chordata; class Actinopteri; order Perciformes; family Serranidae; genus Epinephelus; species Epinephelus fuscoguttatus. The sequence goes on along the minus strand of NC_064765.1, from coordinate 41,370,498 downwards.
ATCATACAGATATAGGAGATCCTCAGTTTCTCTGAGGACTTTTCCTCCTCTCAATCTCATGCCTCCTTGACTCTGAACTCTGTTGTCTGTTGTTGGTTGTCTGTTGGTGTCCCGTACCTTTTTGGCCTGTGTTTTGTTCGATGACATTGTGCCTTGGAGAGTCAAGGTAATGTGCTCTGTGGTTGGGCTGGGTTGAGGCTCCTCTGGCTCCTGCTGAAGACTCTCTTCCTTTAACTGCTGTTCTTGTATTGTCTCCAATAGTTGGCTCATTTGTTGCAGTCTGCCTTCAGTTCTCCAGCTGATCCCTTCCAGCTCTTTGAGCAGCTCCTGTCCTCGGGCGTCGATCAGTGACGCACCTTTGGGAGTGTGCTCTTGGAGACTGCGATCACTTTCGTTTTGTGGCTCTCTTTCCGTCGGTGGGTCTGGATATGGTGGTGGGCTAATGGTAGCTGGCCTCTGGTGTTCTTCTCCCTCGCGCATCTGGCGGTTCTTTGCCTCCCATTCCAACATCTGTTGCCAGTGCTCATAACCAAAGGTAGTCATGGGCCTGGGTTTCAATTCCTCACTCTTTCCTTTCTTCTTACGCAATTCTACTGCGGGGGAGCCACATCTCTCCGTGGGGAGACTCGAACAGCTTTTATGATGAGCTTTGCTTCTGTTTTTCACCTGCTTCTGTCTCCCTCTGTCCTTGCGTCCCGCAGTCGGTGCTTGCCCTTCAGCGGAGTGAGAGCCCTCATCACTGGTGCTGTCAGTTGTATCTCTCGCTGTAGTTCCGGTGCAGTCACTGCTCCTTCTAGTACGATGTTTGTATATCATTGGAGGTTGTCCAGTTTCACTCTCAGTGAACTCTCCATCTTCCTCGCCACTCGTTGACCCATCGGTGCTCTCTGTTTCTGAGGATGGTTCTGTTTCCAGTTTTAACTTCTTCCTCGGCCCCTGTAGCCCCCTCCTATTGGGTCTCTGCTCATTATTTTTTTGTCAGGGTCACTGTGAATCTCCCTTCTAATTGGCCCTCCATTTCTGTAACTTTTGAGCCTCTTAGTGGATACTGTCCCATTGCTGGCTGTGTTGGCTCCTGTAGGTATGGGGGTGGTGGCGGTGTGGGTGGGGGTGGTGCTGTGGGCGTTACTTCCTGTGTCTGGTGTTCTTTGCCTCTTTCCTCTAGCTGCACCATTATCCTTGTTCCAGTTTGTCTGAACCATTCTAGCACTTCTCTTTCTTTGGCTCTCTTGTTTTTTAGTTTGTAGCTTGCCTTGGTGTCTCGAGCTTCATTGTGTCTTAATTCTGACTCTACTTCATCGCAGCATGCCAAATTGAAGGTACCATCCATAGGCCAGCGATTCTTCCCGGATGTTCTTTTGTGCCATTTGGCCACACAGCGCTGGATGCGCTTTGCTCGACTTGGATGTTGTTTTATTACCATTTCTATCGGGGTCAAAACCCCTTCTTTCATTTTTCCCTGTTTGGCTCCCATGTAGCCTTGTTTTACTGTACTAGCTCTTGGGATTTCTGGTTGTTCATCTGTTTCTGTTGTGCATATTAACACCACTATTTTCCCTACTGTTATGGCAGTTTTGTATTTCTTTTCTCTATAAGGGTTGTACTCTAAATCACATGACCCGTCCTCTTGGGTCTTCCGTTTACCTAAACACCCAAATTTACCTGTTTCCCACTCAACTTTTCTGGGCACAATGACAATTTGCAGCCGCGGGTTGTATACCTCCCTTCCTGCTGGACTTTGTATGCGTATTTGGTGCAGAGGAAGTGTGGCTACTGGTGCGTTCTGATAATTGTCACACAGACTCTGTAGTAGCGGGTTTAGTGAATAAGGAACCCACAGCCTTCGCAAAATCGCTTCCCACGGGGCCCCTGGATACTCTTCTTTTACTTTCTGTAAATTAACAAATTTAGTGATTTGCCAGAGTTTTTGTTTGATCTCTTGTTCGTCTTGCCAATGCTCAGCCCCTTCACTATCTATGTAGCTACGTTCTAACCAAAAATGTGTGCGCACTCTGCTATATTCTACAGGGCCCTCTGTTAGACAGTGTTCTTCTCCCCAGATTTCGTCCTCAATGATTTCCCCTTCTTCCATCTATTTTTAGGTGCAGCTGTGAATTGTGTTTGCCCTCACCTTTTAGCTGTTAGTAGTGACTTTATGTATTTGCCCTATTGATTTCCCTTTTTAACACAATGTTGCAACTGTGCAGCCTCTTTAGTTGGTTTATTCGACAACTTTAATTAGATCTCTATTGTCTACTTGCCCCCATCCTTTTTAATTCTATTTTGCCCATTACCACATGATTTGCCAATTTTCTTCATGCATAGTCTTATTCAGCACTTTTCTATATCTATAATTTTACAATTTCCTCTATAGATTGCTGTATTTACAGCACTATATAACTGACATGCACAACAACTTCAAGGATTATGTTTAAACTATTTTTACAGATTACCTTTAGATATATTACAATATTTAGAAGTTATTTAACTTCACTTTTAGCTTTCTGCCCGTTCAGTCCCGTTCTGTCTACGGTGACTCCCCCTCCTTCTTGGCTGGGAGGTCACTTTTCTCAAAACAGCGGTATCCACAGAAGCTTTTTAGGCCTTTTATTCTTACAGCAAACCGCCTATGCAGTCCTGATGTCTCCCCTAGACACACCCTCCTTTTATAGGCTTAAAGGTGTACTAGGCAAGCCATCAGCGGTATCCGCGGATTTGCTTAGCATTCCGCCCGCACAGACCTGCCGGCTGGCCTCAACACCCCCGCCCCTACAGGCTAACGGGAGTGCTGGCGAGTTTCGGCAGCGGTAACCACGTATATGCTTTTGAGTATGTCTGACTCTTTTCTTCTCTTATTGTGCACTTTGTCTCTTTAAATACTTTAAATACTCTTACTACCTTACTGCCACCACACACACACACACACACACACACATTCACTCTTTCCGCTCCACGATCACACCTTATTGCAGCAGAGTTACCCGTCTCCAGTGATGTTAGTTGCTTTTTCAGTTATATTTCTCCAATTAGTACATTATATAACTAGGTTCTTTAGGAGAGGAATTTGTCAAATACCTTTGACCTGGGCGGCTCCCAGCACTGCACCCCAGACACACCCGGTTTTAAACAGAAAAAGGCTCTGCTTACCTTATTTGGTGGCGCCACCTGTGTGTCTGACGTACAGCCCAGTGCTCCCGATCTCTGGCTTCGACCTTCCTTGCCTCCTGGCTGGCAACACGCCACTTGAAGTGACAGAAATCGGTGCCTGGAATTGGGCCTGACGGCTCCCGACCCTGTCCTTCTCGTTTCTTCTAAAGTGTCTTCTGTTGTCACTTCAGTTTCTTAGGTTCGGCTGGCAGGTACTCAGAATAACACTGGAGATAGGCAGAATCTGGTGCAATCGTGTTTATTGTGTTCACAGGCAACAACACAGACAAACTCACGAGTCAGCCTCCGGAGGATGACTGAAAAACTGCTCTCAGCGCTCTGGCTTTTATGCTGGTGGAGGTCGAGGAGATCTCCACCCATTTCTGTAGTCCTTTCCATTTCGATCCGTTTTTACTGGTGGCAGACTTTTGCCGTTATACCGGCTCAAGCTGGAATCTGCCACCAGTATTTCCGGAATAGCACTCACTCTATTTTTTAAAAATCATGGCAGTACAATCAAGTGAGTGTGCTATCTTCATCACACAGCACGTGGTAACTTGTATGAGTGTCACCGTAAGTTCACAACATCATGTGAGTGTAGGTTACTGCATTATATCATTACACAGTGTATGGTGGAGTATAGGAAGTTCTCTGTGAGTTCATAATATCATGTGAGTGCATGTCATATGAGAACATGTGCTTATCATTACACAGAGCGTGACAGGTTATATATACAGTACAGGCCAAAAGTTTGGACACACCTTCTCATTCAATGCGTTTTCTTTATTTTCATGACTATTTACATTGTAGATTCTCACTGAAGGCATCAAAACTATGAATGAACACATATGGAGTTATGTACTTAACAAAAAAAGGTGAAATAACTGAAAACATGTTTTATATTCTAGTTTCTTCAAAATAGCCACCCTTTGCTCTGATTACTGCTTTGCACACTCTTGGCATTCTCTCGATGAGCTTCAAGAGGTAGTCACCTGAAATGGTTTCCACTTCACAGGTGTGCCTTATCAGGGTTAATTAGTGGATTTTCTTGCTTTATCAATGGGGTTGGGACCATCAGTTGTGTTGTGCAGAAGTCAGGTTAATACACAGCCGACAGCCCTATTGGACAACTGTTAAAATTCATATTATGGCAAGAACCAATCAGCTAACTAAAGAAAAATGAGTGGCCATCATTACTTTAAGAAATGAAGGTCAGTCAGTCCGGAAAATTGCAAAAACTTTAAATGTGTCCCCAAGTGGAGTCGCAAAAACCATCAAGCGCTACAACGAAACTGGCACACATGAGGACCGACCCAGGAAAGGAAGACCAAGAGTCACCTCTGCTTCTGAGGATAAGTTCATCCGAGTCTCCAGCCTCAGAAATCCCAAGTTAACAGCAGCTCAGATCAGAGACCAGATGAATGCCACACAGAGTTCTAGCAGCAGACCCATCTCTAGAACAACTGTTAAGAGGAGACTGCAAGAATCAGGCCTTCATGGTCAAATAGCTGCTAGGAAACCACTGCTAAGGAGAGGCAACAAGCAGAAGAGATTTGTTTGGGCCAAGAAACACAAGGAATGGACATTAGACCAGTGGAAATCTGTGCTTTGGTCTGATAAGTCCAAATTTGAAATCTTTGGTTCCAACCGCCGTGTCTTTGTGAGACGCAGAAAAGGTGAACGGATGGATTCCACATGCCTGGTTCCCACTGTGAAGCATGGAGGAGGAGGTGTGATGGTGTGGGGGTGTTTTGCTGGTGACACTGTTGGGGATTTATTCAAAATTGAAGGCACACTGAACCAGCATGGCTACCACAGCATCCTGCAGCGACATGCCATCCCATCCGGTTTGCGTTTAGTTGGACGATCATTTATTTTTCAACAGGACAATGACCCCAAACACACCTCCAGGCTGTGTAAGGGCTATTTGACCAAGAAGGAGAGTGATGGAGTGCTGCGGCAGATGACCTGGCCTCCACAGTCACCGAACCTGAACCCAATCGAGATGCTTTGGGGTGAGCTGGACCGCAGAGTGAAGGCAAAGGGGCCAACAAGTGCTAAACACCTCTGGGAACTCCTTCAAGACTGTTGGAAAACCATTTCAGGTGACTACCTCTTGAAGCTCATGGAGAGAATGCCAAGAGTGTGCAAAGCAGTAATCAGAGCAAAGGGTGGCTATTTTGAAGAAACTAGAATATAAAACATGTTTTCAGTTATTTCACCTTTTTTTGTTAAGTACATAACTCCACATGTGTTCATTCATAGTTTTGATGCCTTCAGTGAGAATCTACAATGTAAATAGTCATGAAAATAAAGAAAACGCATTGAATGAGAAAGTGTGTCCAAACTTTTGGCCTGTACTGTATATGTCAATAAGAGTTCACAACTGAGATGTCACTAAGAGTTCACACCGTTATATTGCATATTACACATGCTACAGGATTAGTTTTTGCAAAAGTCTACACACTAACATGATTATATAACTATTTGTATCTTATCCAGTTTATATGGTCCAATTCTGATGTGGGTTTTGACTTTTACACTACACTGTACAGACTAGCTTTTGACTGTTAGGCCGTATCCACTGTTTTATCTGCCGCTTTCTGTTGTTCTCTCAGCTTGTCTACCTTATTTCCTCTGGCTTTGCAGTGCCATGTGATCATGTTCTATTGTTATTTTTATTTATTTATGTATTTTATTACATGCTTCTACATGCACTGACCTTGCATTGCCATATGCCTGTGTGTATGATTTTCTACAGTTTTTCGGTTGCACGTTTATTGTGACTGATTGAACTATGGTCTTATTGTTTGTACTGTTAAGCACTCTGTGTATGCGGACTATGAAGGGTGCTATATAAATAAAAGTTTACTTACTTACTTGAAATTTGTAGGCTGCTCGCACAGCGTGCTGAATGATTTAAGTCTATTTTGCTCGCTCAAAACTATTTTTAGTCGCAAATGCAAGTGCAGTGACGGGTGGATCGCCACACTGCCAACATTTTATTCCGTCCGTCACGGCACACCATTTGATTGCGTTATCAAAACACGCCGCTATTATTCGGCCTTGCTTTTAACTTATTCCACCGAATACCGAATGTGTGTTTTTTTGCAATATTCGACCGAATATATTCGGTTACCGAATATTCGGTGCATCCCTAGAAATTGTCAGTAATTGACTGTTGTTTGGGAGGATCAGGAAGGGAGGAGGAGGGTGTTATACTGGCCTTGACACTGGCAACCTTATTCACAAAATACATTAAAAAATTGCTACAGTCCTCATCAGAGGACACAGGTAGAGCAGGCGGTTGCGCACCAGTAATGCTACTTATAGTGTCAAAAATCAGGGGTGGAGCAGTGATTTTAAATGTGGGGGTGTTCCAGGGGTGGCACATGAGCACCACATCCTGCCTGCCTTTGGCTGTTTCCCTCTCCAAAATTAATGCTCCCAGACAGTATTCAGAGGTTCTTCCAACATAGAGTCGGTCATTATGAACTGAGAGTCATTCATTATGAACATGCATATTTATTAAAACAAATTTAATCTGTTATCAATTTTTAACATAAACATATACCAAACCATATCATTGTAGGCTACCTGAGAACTGAGACAAGACATCCACACATAAAGTACAGTCAAGTAATGAATATCTTTCTTTTTCAGGACAACCTGGAAAATCAGAATATGTATGCTGAAAATTTCAGCATACATATTCATTCATATGACATCATTTAATGATGTCACATGAATGGATTAAAAGTTATATGACTACAAAAACAAAAGAAAAAGTTTTAAAAAATTAACTGGGAATTGAATTTCACAGAATTTTATTTTTAAAAAACACACATATCAACAGATATCTTGCCTCAAGTTGATCTTTGGCTGCTCCTGATTGGATGTTACCGTCAAAAAACAAAAGAAGAAGAAATAGTAGCATCTGATTGGTCGAGAGACTGACCAGAAGTCGTCATTGTTTACGTCAAGCCCATAGACTGTTTATAAAAAAGGTCAAGCCTCACAATGGAGGTCCGGTATCATAATTTACACATTTTTAATCACAAAATGTAACATTTAATTACTATCGCGGAGTTATCACGGTGGATTTACTGTAGCTTAGGCTACGAGGTTCTTGGGAGAGAAAAAAAACCTCTGCACTTAACGGCTGGATTGAAAACTTTCTCGAAAAGATTGTCCTGAGCCCACCGTAGATCGCCAAAAGAGTAAGCTTCTGATCACAGTTTTCCCCATTAAGTTCCTTTGTGTGGTGTGGTGTGGGCTGCAGGGGAGAGCAGGGTCTCCGCCAACAGAGAGATGATGTTGATTTGAGGGGGTGGTGGAGAGCCGGTTTCCTCTGCATTCACTTACATGACAACTTGACTTGAAAAAGAAGTCAATTTTCTGCTGCTGCCTCTTCCTTTTTGGCATCTCTGCCTCCTTCTCTCTGTTGTGTGTCAATGTTGTTCAATGTCAGCCATCGGTGAGTGACAAAAGCTCCGACTGACGTAACTTCAAATTTCGCGGGCCGGCAGCCGGCGGCCAGTCGCAGACAACAGTCTGTGATTGGGTGAATGTCCGTTCAATTTGACCAATGCCTTTTCATCCAGCATAAGGGGGGGTGAGGTGTGCTCCATTTTTGTATGCTGGTGCACAGCCAGGGCGGTCAAACAGGTTTACCTTTGGAAAATGTGGGGGGGGGGGGTGAAATCATCTTGCTGTAAAACTGGGAGTGTCAAAACACCCCCATCCCCCACGGGTGCGACGCCCCCAGAAAAGAAATGTAATGATCAAAGTGAATTTTAAGGTGTGCTGATGGATTCACGTCATCAACTCATGCATTGAGTACGGTATGGTTCAGTTCGGTATGCTTTTTTTTCTCTTTCCACTGCAAAAAGTTCTGGATGGTACCAATGGAACCGTTCCTTAACGCTACCATTTTTGGTACCTCTTCTGTTGGGGTACCTAGCACACAGATCTGGTTCTAAAAGGTGGAGCTGTGAACACTGCAGCCCGATTGACTGGTCAATAGCGGATGGTCACTCTGCTCAGGGCTGAGCTGTGGCTGGTTTTGAGGCAGAAGCCATTGTTCATATTGTGAGTAGACTGTAACTATTAAATATAAGAATGTTTTGCTGCCTCTTGCAGCAGCCGAAGTTGGAGAAAAAATAACTTAATTCAGTGGGCCGACTTCCGGGATTTTTAAGGTGGAACATTAACTCATACTGTTACTAAATGCACGAGTTGACGACGTGACTCAATCAACACACCTTAAGTATTCTATATTACAACTTTGACCATTTCTTTAGTTTTTATATGACAGACCCTTTTCGTACTGAGTGGATCTTCAATTATTTATACTGTATGTATTTATTTTGGCGGGGTTATGCGAACTGCGTATATTCTAATCCTCACTCTAAGAAAAGAAAAGGGTTGCGTAGCGTCAGGCATGCAACACTAAACCCCCTAGCTTGCCTGAGAAGGACTAAATGCACAGACCCGCAATTTTTTAATATCCCATGGAGAGAGAATTGCAGCCTGTTTTGTTATGAGCTATTTTGTTCAGTCTCATAGTAGGCACTCCAGTAGGTGCGCTACAGAGTGACATTCATTTACTGAAGGCATTTTATATCTGGCCGATTTTTGGAGACTACGGTGGGGCAAATTAGACTATAGTGGGCCACCATAGTCTCGTCAGTGTATGGGAAACACTGCTTATGTATCTAAGACTTGCCACAGTGGTTACATACGCTTCAAAACCAGCCATAACTCAGCCCTGAGCAAGAGTGACTGTTTTCTATTGAGTCTAGGGCTGGGCGATAAATCAATTTTATCGATTAATTTGAATTTGTAGTTTAGGCCGATTTGTTTTAATGAAAATCAAGTGCTCTTGGGACATGGAATGTCACCTCTCTGGCGGGGAAGGAGCCGGGGCTTGTGGAAGAGGTTGAGCGCTACCGGCTAGATATAGTCGGCCTCACCTTGACACATAGTTCCGGCTCTGGAACCCAAGTCCTTGAGAGGGGTTGGACTCTCTCCTTCTCTGGAGTTGCTCCGGGTGAGAGGCGGAGGACCGGGGTGTGCTTTCTGATAGCCCCCAGACTCTCTGCCTGTACCTGTACCACTCTGCGCTTATGCGCCGAACAACAGTTCAGAGTACCCGCCCTTTTTGGAGTCCCTGGGACGGGTGCTGGACAGTGCCCCGACTGGGGACTCTATTGTTCTGCTGGGGGACTTCAACACTCACGTGGGCAATGACAGCGGGACCTGGAGGGGCGTGACTGGGAGGAACGGCCTGCCCGATCTGAACCCGAGTGGTGTTCAGTTATTGGACTTCTGTGCGGGTCGCAGTTTGGCCATAACTAACACCGTGTTCAAACATAAGGATGTCCATCGGTGCACGTGGCACCAGGATAGCCTAGGTCGCAGGTCAATGATTGACTTTGTAGTCGTATCATTTGACCTGCGGCCATATGTTCTGGAAACTCAGGTGAATAGAGGAGCAGAGCTGTCAACTGATCACCACCTGGTGGCGAGTTGGATCAGATGGCGGGGGAAGATGCTGCGCAGACCTGGCAGGCCCAAACAAACAGTGAGGGTCTGCTGGGAATGCTTGGCGGAAGAACCTGTCCAGATGATCTTCAACTCCCACCTCTGGGAGAGCTTCGACCGCATCCTGAGGGCAGAGGGGGATATTGAGTCCGAATGGGCCTTGTTCTGCTCTGCCATTGTCGAGGCAGTGGTTGCGAGCTGTGGCTGCAAGGCCGCTGGGGCCAGTCGCGGCGGTAATCCCTGAACCCGCTGGTGGACACCAGAGGTGAGGGGAGCCGTCAGGCTGAAGAAGGAGGCCTACAGGGCATGGTCTGTGGGTCTCCGGAAGCAGCTGATGGGTACCAGAGGGCCAAGCGGAGCGCAGCAGCGGCAGTCGTGGCGGCAAAAACTTGGGCGTGGGAGGAGTTCGGTGAGGCCATGGAAGAAGACTATCAATCGGCTCCAAAGAGGTTCTGGCAAACCGTCCGGCGCCTTGGGGGGGAAGGCGGCAACTTGCTCACACTGTTTACAGTGGGGGCGGGAAGCTGCTGACGTCAATTGGGGACATTGTCGGGCAGTGGAGGGAATACTTTGAGGAGCTCCTCAATCCCACCAACACGTATTCCAGTGAGGAAACAGAGACGGGGGTCTCGGAGGTGGGTCGTCCAATTTCTGGGGCAGAAGTTGCTGAGGTAGTGAAACAACTCCAAGGCGGCGAAGCCCCGGGGGTGGATGAGATTCATCCTAGATATCTCAAGGCTCTGGATGTTGTAGGGCTGTCCTGGCTGACACGCCTCTGCAACATTGCGTGGACATTGGGGGCAGTGCCTCTGGAGTGGCAGACCGGGGTGGTGGTCCTCATTTTCAAGAAAGGGGACCAGAGAGTGTGTTCCAACTACAGGGGGATCACACTCCTCAGCCTACCTGGTAAGGTCTACTCCAGGGTGCTGGAGAAGAGGGTCCGGTCGATGGTTGAACCTCAGATTGAGGAGGAGCAATGTCGTTTTCGTCCCGGATACGGAACCGTGGACCAGCTCTTTACCCTCGCCAGGGTGCTGGAGGGGGCAGGGGAGTTTGCCCAACCAGTCCACATGTGTTTTGTGGATTTGGAGAAGGCTTACGACCATGTCCCCAGGGGCATCCTGTGGGAGTTGCTCCGGGAGTATGGGGTTGGTGGCCCCTTGCTAAGGGCCATCCAGTCCCTGTACCGAAGGAGCATGAGTCTGGTTCGCGTGGCCGGCAGTAAGTCGGACCTGTTCCCGGTAAGGGTTGGACTCCGTCAGGGCTGCCTTTTGTCACCGGTTCTATTCATAAAAGCTGGGATGAGAATCAGCACCTCCAAGTCTGAGGCCATGGTCCTCAGCCGGAAAAGGGTGGATTGCCCACTCCAGGTCAGGGGGGAGGTCCTTCCTCAGGTGGAGGAGTTTAAGTATCTCGGGGTCTTGTTCACGAGTGAGGGTAGGATGGAGCGGGAGATTGACAGGCGGATTGGGGCGGCGTCAGCAGTGATGCAGTGATGCGGCCGAAATGAGTTTCCTCCGCAGGGTTCAGGTTCAGGGCTCAGCCTTAGGGATAGGGTGAGGAGCTTGGACATCCGGGAGGGACTGGGAGTAGGGCTGCTGCTCCTCCACATCAAGGGGAGCCAGTTGAGGTGGTTCGGGCATCTGGTAAGGATGCCTTCCGGACGCCTCCCTTGAGAGGTGTTTGGGGCGTGTCCAACCGGGAGGAGACCTTGGGGCCGCCCCAGGACACGCTGGAGGGATTACATCACCCGGCTGGCCTGTGAACGCCTCGGGGTTCCCGCGGAAGAGCTGACGGAAGTGGCTGGGGAGAGGACTGTCTGGGCTTGTTTGCAGAGGCTGCTGCCCCCGCAACCCGGACCTGGATAAGCGGAGGACAACGACGACGACAACAATGAAAATCGAGTTTCTATTTAAAATCCGCCACCGCCGCTCCACACTGGTCTCCCGTAGTTCAGAGTGGGCTCACCCCCCACCCCCCCCCCCACCCCCCAGCGCGTGCTTCATACACAACATGTCAGCGAGCGGGGAAGAACTCCTTCAAGAAAGGGACCGAGTTCTTCAGCACTTTTGTGTGCACATCTGTGTGTGTGTGTGTGTGTGTGTCAGGGCAGAACTCCACCATGCGCGACACAGAGAGCAGAGGATTTTAGACGCGCACAGTGTAGGGACATAAATGACATGCCATTGTGTAAATAAGATAAATAAGTGTTACCAACGCCAAGCTGGCAGATCCCCGAACCGTAGTAAAGGGACCTGCGAAGACCATTAGTTCTTTTAGCTTGTGTTAGCTCGTTGTGGCAACAACACATAAACAACAGGACTTCGTCTGCGTTAAAGAACAGCACTTTATTTTCAGCACTGCAGGGATGATGCACAGCCTCTCTCATCAGTGTCTGACGTTAGACTGACATAGAGGGAAATAACTCAAAAACAGCATACAGAACTGCATAGGCTTCTTTACTGTGGCTGCTCGATGTAAACAACATAGCACATGCCTCATTTTCTTCCTGGGGCGCATTCGTCTGACGTCACACACCACACCCGGCACACTAACGTCTCATACCTCCTACATCAACTACACACATACACAACTCCACACACACACACACACACACACACACACACACACATAAACAAGCCACACACATCAGGCTCAGCCTGTAACATAAGGCTATTTAGTTTGTTTAATAAACGGACAAGGTTCTTCTGTTCTATAGGAAAGGTAACATTAAATGACTTCTGTTGTGATCCAATATGATAGTAGGGGAAACACTGCCGTATGATAAGAAAGGGGTCCGGTGGACAGCGATCACAGATGCAGTCGCCATGTATATTGCAAGAGATATGGTGTCCATATATAGGCTACCGTGGAAAAGCTGGGGTTTATTCACATGCTGAAAGTTTTGGACCCCAGGTATGTGCTACGAGGCCGCAAATATATATTTTTTTTTTAACTAGGAGGAGAAAAAATCGATTTAAATCGTGAATTGGATTTTTTGTGAAAAAATCGGAGATTTTTTTTAGGCCATAATGCCCAGCCCTAATTGAGTTACTGTCTTCTACTGACCAGTCAATGCACTGCAGTGTTCACGGCTCCACCTTTTAGTACCAGATCTGTGGTACACCAACAGAGGAGTGATGGAAAAATGGGAAGGTTAAGAAACTGCTCCACTGGCACCATCCACAGCTTTTCACAGTGGAAACCTAAAAAAAAATGCGTACTGAACTGACCTGAACCATACCGGATTGCTTGGTAGAAATGTGGCTTATTTAAAAGTGTAAATTTATTTTGTTAAAAAAAATAAGATGCTGTGTGTACTTTTCTATTCTACTAGACCAACATTTCCTCACAGCTGTTATCTTTTTCCACTTCAGAGCTAACAGTAATAATGGTTTATCTTCTCAGCCCAGTCATCCATAAGCACCATGGGAAAGAAGAGTCGAGTGAAGATTCAGAAGTCAGGCTCAGGAGCCAGTACTGTGGTTTCCCCCAAGGAGATGATGAACCTGATCTCTGAACTGCTGCAGAGTATGTTTACCATCAGTTTTACATCCAGTGCACCTTCACACTCCTTACATGGGGAAAGTCTTTTTTACACGCTCATTCTATATTCCAGTGGTTACAGAGCTGTCTGTGCAAACTCACACAAAAGAAGGCATGTACACTATTTGTTTTAAAAGCATACTGTATATCCCCTTGTAAAGTCCTGCTCAACTGTTTGGTAGAGCCCATTTTGAGTCACTATATCTTAATGAAAAGTATGTTAAACTTAACCTGATTGAGCTATCTCTACCATTTGGTTTAGGCATGTTAAGCTAAAAAACTCCACTAGGTGTCAGTGTATCTTTAAAAAGTATGCCTTCTCAGCAGTGGTGGATAAAGTACCTAAAAGCCATTCTTGAGTAAAAGTACAGTTATCTTACCAGAAAATTACTTTGGTAGAAGTTAAAGTTGCCCATTTAGAATATTACTTAAGAGAAAGTATAGTGTAGTATCTGATATTTGCTGTATTTAAGTATCAAAAGTAATTTTATGATATTAAATAGGACTGAAAGTAAAATTACAAGTAAATACTGTTAATAAAAAAGCAAGCAGACAGAATTTTGAGACTTAGGAAGTTTGTTTGATATTTCACTGTAGAATGACACAGTGAAGCAACAGGGACTCGTAATGCAACAAATGAATATCTTTTATCATTCATTGTTACTAAAGTACAGACACAAGCCTCATAAAGCTGTATAAACCACATAATGTGAGTATTAAAATGTTTTACTAAATTCAAGGATTTGGTAAATACTTATTTCTCAGGCTAAAAATCTACAGATATTGCATTTATCCTTCACACTTTTGCCAGCATGGCCTTCAAGTAGGCATTAAATTCCATTCTAGATGGTATTAAAAAAATAAAAAAATATATCAGTGTGACTTTAATTTTATTATTGTTATTTTTTTTAAAGATTGTTTTTTTGGGGGGCTTTTTGCCTTTAATGGACAGGAGAGATTGAAATGGGGTGAGAGACAGAGTGGGGGTTGACACGCAGCAAAGGGTTGCAAGCCGGAGTCAAACCTGCTACTGCTCCGGCGAGGCATTGCCTCTGTACATGGTGCGCTGGCACTATCCACTACGCTACCAACGCCCCTAATTTTAGTCATTAATATATTTTTTCCAATTACCATGAAGTGACTTCTCAACTGTTTGGCCTACAAAACTACTAAAAAAAAAACTAAGGGGTATTTTGAAAATAAATAAACATTAGAACCTGTTTTTCATCTGGAACCTCTCTACAGTGGGCTTGGGATGCGCCCCTGTTTGAGGACTTGGCTCAGATTCCAGAGTTACTCCTTAAGGAATCTGATCCTGATTGATTCGGTGGTGGGAACCTCTTGCAAGCGCATGCTTTTGCTGACGTCGACCCCAGCAGGATTTGAACTCTGGACCTTCTGCATGGAAGATGAGTGCTCTAACCACTACACTAGAAACACTGATTTCTATCAATGATGGCCCAAGGACATAAAAACTGGAAAAAAAAAAATTCCAATCCCTTTTTCTTAGTGTAGACATTAAAGGGACATGGAATGTTTTTTCAAAGCTAACTGAATAACAAGATGTTTTCCTTTTGAGAAGTTTTTACAACACACGTCAGCAAGGTTGGTGGCACAGTGGTACAGTGGTTAGCATTGTTGACTCACAGCAAGCGAAAGTTGCTGGTTCAAACCTGGTGTTGGGGCGCTCCTCTCTGCGGAGTCTGCATGCTCTCCCCTTGTCAGCATTGGTTTTCTCCTGGTACTCTGGCTTCCCTCCACAGTCCAAAGACATGCAGGTTAATTGGCGATTTTAAATTGCCCGTAGGTATGAATGTAAGTATGAATGGTTGTTTTTCTCTGCGTGTCAGCCCTGTGATAGTCTGGTGACCTGTCTAGGGTGTACCCTGCCTCTCACCCAATGTCAGCTGGGATAGGCTCCAACACCCCTTCGACCCCCAACAGGATAAATGGTCATGGAAAATGAATGACTGAATGAATCAAAAGGGTTGCCTGGCTTATGCTTATGCTTATGTTTACGTCCTTTATCAATGAACTTATAGTATTGTGGTGCTATTGAGGTGTGTTTTACTGTGCAACAGTACATGGGAGGAGGAACAGTCTGGCCAGTATGATAAAATAGACAATATTAAAGAATATGGTCTGCCCCATATAGGCTTGTGCCGGTTTGAAAATTTTCCAGCCGGTTTTATTTAAAGCCAAATATCTAACTGAACTGATATATTGAATTATATACCTAATTTTACCACTGGGGGTCGCATTTGAGCTATTTTTCCCAATAAAAGCCCATTATAGCTGTAATGCGCTTCCAATCCACTAGGTGGTGGTAATGCTGTATTAACCGCCAATACACACAAGGTTACACAAGAAGAAGAAGCAGAAGGCCACCAAGATGTTAGGGCAAAGACTGTGGATAAACCAGTAATAATAGTAGTAATAGTACAGTATAGTATATACTGTATAGTACAGTAGTAATCTAGTATCTTTGATTAGGGCAACAAACTGAATGACTGCTGACTCCCTCGCACTTTTCCCCACCCCCAATGAAATTTGATCCCTCGCAGCAGCAGCAGACAGCTTAGCGGAGCTGCGGAGTCACTCTGCAGCCTCTGAGACAAACTAAACAAAACACTTGTAGGCTCCTCCACTTCATTTATAAACAAACATAAACATTAAGTTGTCATAATGCATGTTACAATGCAAGATAAGTTGAATATAGCCCCTTGACACGCCGCTGATGTGAAAAGCTACCCCCCCCCCCCCCCCCTCCCCGGGTTATCCGGTTGACGTGAATTAAACTGGGTGGAGTTCTTAAACCGGACCGAACCGCTTAAACCGGAAATCGGCACAAGCCTAGCCCCATAATGTAGCAACTTTGCTACTTGCCAGATTTAAATAAGTATTGAATTCAAATATTCTGGACTGGGCCAGGGTATGGGGAGGTATCACAGGTATCAATGGGAACACCATAACGAAACAGTTTTAGTATGGTGATTGTGTCTGTTTTGTCTTCAGTGATCTGAAACACCAGAGATGAAGGAGGTAGAAGTGAGCACAGATAAACCTCCTAGCAGCTGAAAGCACGCATTCTCTCAAGCTAAAAGATGGCAGCCCTAGGTGTTACCAACCCTTAACACACGTACACAGTCAGTAATGTCCAAGTTGTGAGCATCAGTTATCAGACAATACAACTAGTGTTACATCACATTGAGTTAGCTCACACCAGATGTGCATTAAGTTTTTACACAGTATGATGTAGTATTGATTTGCTCTCTATGGTGCCATGTTTTAGACATGTGTCGTATAGTCAAGTTAACATGTCACGGTGAAGGTGTGTGTTGGCTTTACACTTCATTACATTGCTAGAGTTGAGGTGTTGATGGTCAGCGTGTGCTTCCTCAGAATGCAGCAGTGCTGCACCCTCTGCTGGTAAAGAGTGGGAGGAGTACATCCAGATCAGAGGTTTGGTGGAGAAGATCCGCAAGAAACAGAAAGGTGAGTGTATACAGCCATGCACACAGTATTACTGTTCACATGAATGATTTTTAACATTTTATTTCACTCTAATGAAGAAATACTAAGTGATGAGCAGGCCCAAATGGAATCACTTTTAATTGTTTTCAGCAGTGATCCTAAATGAAAATCTGTGGAATTCTGCAGAATGTGGGTTTTTTTTTTTTCTTTTTTTTTTCTTCATAATGTGATAGACAATATTAATTTGTGATTATGATAACAATTGTTTTGGGAAAAAATTAACCTCACACTATACATTAAAATCTAAAATTACCTCAAGCAGGCTAACAGAACCACCATGTACATTTTAGTAGAAACTTTCAATCAGAAATTTGATTTAATTATGAGTACTTGAAGAAAAGAAATTAAGAATTTGTCTGAAAAGTCAATCAGCAAAATGGAAGTTCAATATGGAGCAGAGAAAACAAAAAATATATTTGCCAATCTGTTAACAGTTAATCTTATTTTGACATTTCTTCTTGCTACACCATAGACTTGTGCCGGTTTGAAAATTTTCCAACTGGTTTGATTTAAAGTCAAATATCTAACTGAACCGATATATCGAATTATACAACAGTTAGTTCCAGCACTGCAATCTGTTTGGTCGAGAGACAGTAAAACCGTGATGATATTGGAGTACAACATCACGGTTAATTCACTGTGTATGTATCACTCCGCCTCACAGCTGATTGCGATCAACAATCAAATCAAAACTGACGGTTAGTGTCAGTTAGGTCAGCAGTTGCATTGTAGGCTAATTAATCCATCCACTGTCAAACAGCCAAAAATATGGATTTATTTTCTAAAATAAGTTTTGAACTGAACTACGAAGAGGAAGGAAGAGGAAGATGAGGGAGAGGAGAAGCTGAATCCAAGCTCAGTGACTTGGAGAAAAGCAACATACTGTCAGATCAGAAGGCAGAGTCAGCTGTGTCTGTGATACGACAGTCCACCATGCAGTCACCAGAGACTTATTTCACCGGCTGCACAATTAATGGAAACGTGCAGATAAACGTGTATAAAGAGTAAGTGCCTGACGCACCATGTCTGCGTTACATAGCAACAGTGACAGCGGAGTCCTGAGGGAACTATTTTTGTTGGTGGAAGACAAATAAAATGCTTAAATTATCTATTTTGTCCTCATTTTCCAACATTTCTTAATCAGCCTTGCTTATTTAACTGTTGAACTGTTGTATAAAAGCAATATCCTACGACCGAATCACAGCCGTGACGATATCACAGTATAACATCACGAGCTCGAGTGTGATACTGCTTAATTATATACCTAATTTTACCACTGGGGGTCGCGTTTGAGCTATTTTTCCCAATACAAGCCCATTATAGGTGTAATGCGCTTCCAATCAACTAGGTGGCGGTAATGCTGTATTAACCGCCAATACACACAAGGTTACACAAGAAGAAGAAGAAGAAGCAGACGGACACCAAAACATTAGGGCAAAGACGGTGGATAAACCAGTAATAATAGTAGTAATAGTACAGTATAGTATATACTGTATAGTACAGTAGTAATCCAGTAGTAATCTTTGGTTAGGGCAACAAACTGAATGACTGCTGACTCCCTCGCACTTTTCCTCGCCCCCAATGAAATTTGATCTCTTGCAGCAGCAGCAGACAGCTTAGTGGAGCTGCGGAGTTGCTCTGCAGCCTCTGAGACAAACTAAACAAAACACTTGTAGGCTCCTCCACTTCATTTATAAACAAACATAAACATTAAGTTGTCATAATGCATGTTACAATGCAAGATAAGTTGAATATAGCCCCTTGACACGCCGCTGATGTGAAAAGCCCCCTAGGGCCCATATGGGCCTGGTGATAAGTGTGTGTGTGTGTCTGTGTGTGTGTGTGTGTGTTTGTAGGTATGTCAATACTGTTTGAGGGCAGCCGAGAGGACTGCTTTCCGGACTTGCTGTCCTGGGCTCGGGAAAATGGGGCGTCCTGTGACGGCTTCACAGTGGCCAACTTTGGTACGGAGGGCTACGGCCTGCAGGCCACTAGAGACATCAAGGTGAGCTCAGCAGTGGGCACTTACACTGTTGAAGTTTCTACAGTACCCCCAGTGCAATACAGAATCAAGAGCAATACCGTTATCTATAATAACTTATAAATGACAACACCTTCAAATTTCCCTCTCTCCTTAATGTAAAGAAGTACATTTTGAAAATGTTCATCCATTTACAGAGCAGATGATGAACAGTCTGAGACATCTTTAAGAAAAAAGTTCAGTTCCAACAATATGCCTCAGTTTTTCTGGTGGGTGCCGTCGGGGGGTCGGGGCAACCCCCTAATATAATGGTAGGCGAAACACTGGAGTATGACATGTTAGATCATTGACCTTAGCCTCGATTAATCGAAGGGTAATATAGAATACAATGGTGTCATGATGAGTCAACCTAATTCTTTCCAAATAGAGCTATTGAAGTCATCTGGTGAAAATTCTTGTATTTTTTTAAATACTGCAATATATATTGCAAAAATTAAAAAATCGCAATGTCAGTTTTTTCCAATATCATGCAGCCCTACTGTAGAACAACATGGCAGACTCTGTGGAAGAGGACTCGCTCCAGACTTGGCAGTGTTAATTTTGGCAGCTATTTTAGTATTAGTCAGAATCAGAATCAGCTTTATTCGCCAAGTCCGTGTGTACATACAAGGAATTTGACTCCGGCAGACTTGCTCCCAATGTACTAGAATTGACATAAATACTCAAATTTAGGCAAGAAGTGGAATATACAGAATATGCAATATACAAAAAAAAACCCAAACATACATCAAATATATATAAAAAAAAAATTATTAGTTAGTTAGTTAGTAGTTTTAGTCATGGTTTAGTCATTTTTATCCTATGTTTAGTCTAATTTCTACACACTTACAAACTTATTTCTGCAGCAGTTTTTGACAGCTTTAAGGGGTGATTTACAAGCACACACTTACTGATCATCATTTGAAAAGCTTAACATCTCTCCATTTATGCTCTCAAAAACTTTGACACCACAAATAACTAATCTGAGACAACTAGGATTTGTACCCAGAGTCACTGTAAACTCTGACTTATCCATCTCACTGTTAAGAAGCAGAGAAATAACTTAATTAAAGCCTGAATTATTTCTTAATCTGCAACATGTTAGTCTGGAGGTTTAACCTCGTGTCCTAAGTGGAGTCCTGCGGGGATCCACAGAGTCTGGCGGTCAGTGGCTGCTCACTCCACTGCCTTTCAGCAGCCAGCAAATATCCTGGTGCAGACTATTTACTGGAGTTTGCCAATCTCTCGCTCCTGCGGCATTTGAAAATGATTACAAGCACTGCTTTTCTTGTCAACATTTTAGTCAAATCTTGTCTCATCAACACAAATTAAAAACATGAATTTCATCTCAGTTTTTATTATCAAGATCTATTTTAGCTCCTCATTATCCCATTTTTGTCATGGAAAAAAAGGTTGTTGATGAAAAACTTTTGACAATGAAATTAACACTGGCACATAGATACAAACAGCTTATTGTAAGGTAAGGAAAACACAGCAGATCTTATTTTCAGGTGATGATAAACTAATGAAAACATAGGTATGAATATTATATACCACTTCTGCCAGTAGATGGCCCTGAATCTTACGCACTGGACCTTTTAAGATAGACGTTTGATACAGATTCTTTTGTACTGAGGCTGCTGATTGACAATATTTTGCATCATGTTTAATATCTTTAAGTCTGACCATGGTAAGTATTTGTTGTTGTTTTTTTCCAGAGAACTGTATTCTAATCAGGGTGAAAAGCCTCTGAAGCAACATTTTACCCGAGGTCAGCGACTCACTTCAACTTGCTCCTGAAACCTGGCAACTCTTAGCCTTGGGAAGTGCAACAACATTAGGCATGCAAAGTCATCCTGTGAGCCGGATTGGAGCCTTTAGTGAGCCAGTTCTGGCTCAGGGTCATGTGTTTGACACCTGTGCCCAATAGCTTTTATTATCTAATTTATGTTAAAGCTAAGCTATGTTTAAAGCTAAATAATGCAGCTTTTTGGCAACAGCCTCAATTGGTGTGTGTGTGTGTGTGTGTGTGTGTGTGTGTGTGTGTGTGTGTGTGTGTGTGTGTGTAGGCAGAGGAACTGTTCCTGTGGATTCCCCGGAAGATGCTAATGACTGTGGAGTCGGCCCAAAACTCTGTACTGGGTAAGGACTGCAAATTATAAGTATACATCTAGCTCCTTGGGCCCCATAAGAAAATGGTCTAATTCCAGGATCAATTAAGAATCATCCTTGGTGTAACAGGAAAATAGCCAAACAACCAAATTAAGTCTCTACTCATTCTTGTGAATTGCAACAAAACCTTTTTTTTGTCCAGTTACTCTGGAATATCTGTTTTAAAAGCTCACAGTCCATTGACTATTGACTATTATGCCTTATAATGGACCAACCTCCCAGTGATTACATGTTTTCTTAAGCTGATGACCTCAATTTTTACAACTTTGTCAGACATACAGTACAGGCCAAAAGTTTGGACACACCTTCTCATTCAATGCGTTTTCTTTATTTTCATGACTATTTACATTGTAGATTCTCACTGAAGGCATCAAAACTATGAATGAACACATGTGGAGTTATGTACTTAACAAAAAAAGGTGAAATAACTGAAAACATGTTTTATATTCTAGTTTCTTCAGAATAGCCACCCTTTGCTCTGATTACTGCTTTGCACACTCTTGGCATTCTCTCCATGAGCTTCAAGAGGTAGTCACCTGAAATGGTTTTCCAACAGTCTTGAAGGAGTTCCCAGAGGTGTTTAGCACTTGTTGGCCCCTTTGCCTTCACTCTGCGGTCCAGCTCACCCCAAACCATCTCCATTGGGTTCAGGTCCGGTGACTGTGGAGGCCAGGTCATCTGCCGCAGCACTCCATCGCTCTCCTTCTTGGTCAAATAGCCCTTACACAGCCTGGAGGTGTGTTTGGGGTCATTGTCCTGTTGAAAAATAAATGATCGTCCAACTAAACGCCAAAGCGGATGGGATGGCATGTCGCTGCAGGATGCTGTGGTAGCCATGCTGGTTCAGTGTGCCTTCAATTTTGAATAAATCCCCAACAGTGTCACCAGCAAAACACCCCCACACCATCACACCTCCTCCTCCATGCTTCACAGTGGGAACCAGGCATGTGGAATCCATCCGTTCACCTTTTCTGCGTCTCACAAAGACACGGCGGTTGGAACCAAAGATCTCAAATTTGGACTCATCAGACCAAAGCACAGATTTCCACTGGTCTAATGTCCATTCCTTGTGTTTCTTGGCCCAAACAAATCTCTTCTGCTTGTTGCCTCTCCTTAGCAGTGGTTTCCTAGCAGCTATTTGACCATGAAGGCCTGATTCGCGCAGTCTCCTCTTAACAGTTGTTCTAGAGATGGGTCTGCTGCTAGAACTCTGTGTGGCATTCATCTGGTCTCTGATCTGAGCTGCTGTTAACTTGGGATTTCTGAGGCTGGTGACTCGGATGAACTTATCCTCAGAAGCAGAGGTGACTCTTGGTCTTCCTTTCCTGGGTCGGTCCTCATGTGTGCCAGTTTCGTTGTAGCGCTTGATGGTTTTTGCGACTCCACTTGGGGACACATTTAAAGTTTTGCAATTTTCGGACTGACTGACCTTCATTTCTTAAAGTAATGATGGCCACTTTTTCTTTAGTTAGCTGATTGGTTCTTGCCATAATATGAATTTTAACAGTTGTCCAATAGGGCTGTCGGCTGTGTATTAACCTGACTTCTGCACAACACAACTGATGGTCCCAACCCCATTGATAAAGCAAGAAATTCCACTAATTAACCCTGATAAGGCACACCTGTGAAGTGGAAACCATTTCAGGTGACTACCTCTTGAAGCTCATCGAGAGAATGCCAAGAGTGTACAAAGCAGTAATCAGAGCAAAGGGTGGCTATTTTGAAGAAACTAGAATATAAAACATGTTTTCAGTTATTTCACCTTTTTTTGTTAAGTACATAACTCCACATGTGTTCATTCATAGTTTTGATGCCTTCAGTGAGAATCTACAATGTAAATAGTCATGAAAATAAAGAAAACGCATTGAATGAGAAGGTGTGTCCAAACTTTTGGCCTGTACTGTATGTATATGTATATATATGCATATATGTATATATATATATATGTATATGTGTGTGTGTACGTGTACATACAGTATATGTATATGTGTGTGTGTGTGTGTGTGTGTGTGTGTGTACAGTAATAACAACAAGTCATATTCGAGTGTACCCTAGCAATTTTGAATAAACTACTTTTATATATGATTATGAACATTTTTCATTTTTACCTAAATCAGCTGTTACAACGAAAATCTGAGAAGAGGTATGACCAAAAGACAAATTTTCCTCTGTCAAAATTCAACAGACACCATCAATTACAACTAGGGAGATGAGACAATATATGTTGAAATTTAATTTTGCAATAAAAATATGTATAGGTCAGTCAATTGTTAGGCCTAAGGAGAAATGAGTTATGTCACCCCCATCAACATGGATGTGAGCTCCATAAGATATCTGATGGAGGTGACACCTTATGGAGTTCCCAAAAAGGTACATTTTTATAAATTCCAGAGCAGTCGTAGTGAACAGCCATTTCATTTTCCAAAGTTGCTAAGCCTTCTCTTCATGCTAATCAAAATACTTATTTTTAAACCATCATTCTTATTTAGTTTGGATTTAAAAAGGCTACGGAGTTGCCCTGTTATGGTTGAGACACACCTAATAGCAATATTATTTAATAAATTAATCAAAATAAAAATCTTACCAGTACTTGAGCAGCATTCCTGCCTTTTTGGAAACCAGGAAGTGGGACAAGAGTCTTTGTGATATAGAAATCAAATGGAGTTGACATAAATCTGGGACACTTCTTCAAAGGATCAACATTTTGATAAAAATACATTTTAAAACAAAGATGATTATAGCAGTACAATTTTGCATCGATGTTATCAGTAAGTACTATTAGTTTTGGGTTTTGAATATCCAATATATCAGGACCAATATCTAGATTTCATGTGAATAGCTGCATAGGAAATATGTTAAATGAAAAAATGTTTGACGTGTTGAATATTATTTCCCCCCACTCTGTATGTACATGCCTCAGGTCCTCTGCACAGTCAGGATAGAATCCTACAGGCCATGGGCAACGTGACACTGGCCCTCCACCTGCTATGTGAGCGAGCCAACCCTGCTTCACCCTGGCTACCATACATTCGCAGTCTTCCTCAGGAGTACGACACACCGCTTTTCTACCAGCAGGATGAGGTGCAGGAGCTGCTGGGCACACAGGCAGTGCAGGACGTCTTGAGCCAGTATAAAAACACTGCACGTCAGTATGCTTACTTCTACAAGCTGGTACAGGTGGGCAGATACACCCAACATACACACACGTGTATACATACTGTGCATATAGGTACTGCAAAATTCAGTCATTCATAGACAATACAGAGTAAAAATGTGCCAGATGTCAGGTGAGCATTTCTATGGAAGCCCAGAAAACATGTAAAGCCATAAAGAAATTATTAAGTGGACTATAACCAGTTCATAGCCCTGCCTATAAGGTGTTTGAGTGCCAGATCTGCAAAGTAACAAAGTAATATAGACCTTTTTCACAGCAGTCATTTTGATTTATCACAGCAGGAAACGCAAAGGTGGTACTAATAATGGCCGCGTTTGCCAGTTAAGAACGATCTTAGGACTTAAGAGCGCAGTTAAGAACATCTTCTTAATGCCCTTCTTAGGATCGCTCTTTAAGGCGCTCTTAACAGGAGATGACCACTACCACGGTGCTGAAACTAAATCGATGTCAGGCACATCGATCACCCACCACTTCATCAGTGCATACGTCACACACAGTGCTGCTACCTAATGCACTAATTTCCTGCTGCTTGTGTGTATGTGTGTTCTAATAATTCTAATGGAAAAACTGAAACGATAAATATTTGTTAATGACCTATTTTCATGACGAAAACAATACTACAACTAAATAAGAAGTAGTCTTGCTAAGAAAATCATGAGGAAATGTATTATATTTAAACAAAAATATGAAAGATGGACGAAAGGACAAATGAACTTAAGGACCTGCATTGTATTCTGACCACATTGTATCCTACTTGCATTCACGCCTGTGTCTCTGCTAATGGTCATCTTAACGTGACCAGTTCACGGAAGGATGAAATTGACAGATTTATGGACTATATAAATCTACACTGAGAATCAGACAAAACGCCATGTATAAACTATGAAAACACACAGGCAGCATTCTGACAGTTGTAAAAGAGTTAATGTGACATGTATGCAGATGTGTGAAAACACACAGCTGCTACCCAAAGCACTAATTCCCTGCTACTCATCTGTGCAGCCACTTTCAACCCTAAGCATGATAGTTGGGTGGTGTGGTGGTAGTGGGCTTATTGTTGGGTTTTTTATTTTGTGGTGGTGATCAGGGGAGTTGGTTTTCTGGTGCTCAGATGACTGCTTGGTGACTGGTGGTGACAGGGTGGGGATGTCTGGAATCAAAACAGGTTGATGAGCTCCTGTCTGGCCTGGACACCAGCTTGGTGGAGTGCTGCTCGGGCATCGTGGGGGTTGGGGTTCGGGGGTGGGGTAGGGCTGGGCGATATGGCCTAAAGAAAAATAAATCTCCGATTTTTTTCACAACAAATCTGATTCATGATTTAAATCGATTTTCCCCCTCTACTTAAAATCAATTTTCAGAAAAATATTTGCGGCCTGGTAGCACGTACCTGGGCTCCAAAACTTTCAGCATGTGAATAAACCCCGGCTTTTCCACGGTAAATATGGGCACCATATCTCTTTCAAGATACATCACGACTGCATCCGTGATCGCTTTCCACCGGGCCCCTTTGTCATCATACGGCAGTGGTTCCCCTACCATTATATTGCCCCCCCCCCCCCCCTTTGAAGATCAAGTTAGTTTTATTTAATTTTATTTTCTATATAGCTCCAGATCACAACAGAAGTCATTTAAGGTCACCTTTCCTATAGAACAGGTCTACACCCTGTCCTTTTATTAAACTAACTAAAGAGCCTTATGTTATTTATCTTGTTTATACAACGGCATGTCAGTTCTGTCTCTACACGGTGCATGTTTACAATCCTCCTCTGCTCTGTGTCGCGCATGGCGGAGTTCAGCCCTGATGCGCACACAGACACGCGCGTGTGCGCGCGCGCACACACACACACACACACACACACACACACACTATCTGTCTATGGAGAGGAGCCTGTGTTGCATTCAGGCATTGTCACGTAAATAACAAATTCAAGCACTTGAATAGGGATATTTTCGTAGAGAGCAACACCTCTCCCACTCGGCTGCATGCCTCTGTTTGAGGTGCTGCAGTAAATTGGTAGTACTGCTACCTGGGAACTGCCCATTGGTTCGACATCCCATTGTTCCGACCATATCAAACTCATTGTTCCGAAGTCCGTTCCGAAATCATCATGATGCCCTGTAGTTAAGGTCTGGTTAGGTTTAGGCACAGAAACCACTTGGTTAGGGTCAGGAAAAGATCATGGTGTGGGTTAAAATGAAAAAGAAAGTGACAAACACATAAGCCGTGAGTCTGCTCCGCCTCAAGCCGGTCGCGGCGCACAATATGTCTGCCGGGAGCCGTTCAGCACCACGGACAGTCAGACTAATGGGATGTCGAACCAATGGGCTGTCGAACCAATGACATGGACCCCTGCTACCTTTGGTAGCAACAGCTTTCAAACACACTTTGCAGTGGGGTGCTGTTTATCCTGTGTCTGACGCCACAAAACCGAACTCGTTCCCTTTCTTGGGAACGAGTTCTTCCCCGCTCGCTACCATGATGTTTGTGTATCAAGCGCGCGGGGGGGAGGGGTGAGCCCACTCTGAACTACGGGAGCCCAGTGGGGAGCATCAGTGGCGGATGTTAAAGAGAAACTCGATTTTCATTAAAACAAATCGACCTAAACTAAAAATTCGAATTAATCGATAAAATGGATTTATCGCCCAGCCCTAGTGTGGGGCATCGTCCTCTAATTCATCGTCCTCATCCATGGGAGGCGGCTCATCTGCCCCGACGCGCGCTGCTATGTTGTGTAGCATGGCAGTGACGACTATGACAGCACACCACTTGGTGGGTGACAAGCGCAGCCCCCTTGAGGAGTGATGAATACAGCGAAAGCGGGATTTCCACTTTCCAAACACCCGTTCCACGTTGGTCCTGGTGTCCATGTGTGCCTGATTGAACCTCTCCTCTGCTGGTGTTGCAGGATTGGTCACGGGGGTCACGAGGTAGCTACAGAGGGGGTAGCCACTGTCCCCGAGGAAGAAGCTCCTGCAAAACTCTCCACTGCCAGCCTTCTGCCCCACAGCCGAGTTGGCCCACACGTAGCTGTCGTGTGTGCCTCCTGGCCACCTGGCAACAATGTTGGTGATCAGGCCCTCATGGTCTTCCACCACCTGGGTGTTGATGGCAGCAAAGTGTTTCCTTCCGATCCAGCACGGTTCCACCAGGGAGGGATTGAGGATCGGAATCAGTGTGCCATCCACCACACCAATCACCCGGAGGATCCCAGCCATGGTGTGGAATCCTTGGTGGACCTGGCGGACCTCCTCCCTTATGGTGGGTATCCTGATGTGGCCTGGGCATGACACAGGAGGATCGATGTCACAGCTGCCACACCCCGTGACACCGACGCTTTGCTGAGGCCGGTGCTGTCTCCCACCACCTCCAGGAAGCTCCCCATGGCGTATAAACACAGTGTAGCCAGGCACTGCACCTCCGGGCTGAGGGCGAAATTGCACCGGGTTGCCCTCCGGATATGTGGAGACACAAAGTGGATGAGGCGTTGTATCTCAGCACGGGGCAGCCAGTACTTCATTTGGACAGCCCGGTCTGACAGCACGTCGAGTGGGCTGAAGTGCTGACGCACAAATGCATCCACATAGACGGTTTGGCTTAGTGCACGGCGACGCTGTTGGTTAGCTGCAAGAACATGCTGTAAAGCAGCCATGGTATCTCACACGTGTGATGTGGCAACGCCTTTATATAGAGTAGCGGGTGGAGCGTCCCTTGATGTTCCAGCTGAACTCAATTAGACTACACCTGTCAGTTGCCTGATATCTGTGAAATGTCGCAGGTTTGGAGGGTGGATGTGTTTCTGTTGCGCCCTGACGCATTTTTTGGGTGCGGTAAACTATCTCATATGTGCATGCAGATGTGGGATATGTGCGGACAAATTATGATAAATGATAGTCATGATGATTCATTTTATTTGTGTGCCTGATGTGCACAGCACATACAGGAACACACTTGCTATTCCTCATACTTATTTGTCTTATTATTTTTCTTCTGCCAGATTTTGGTGCGTAACTTGTGCCACAGCTTTGAGCGCACACAGCGTCTTCATAAAACATATAGATTCAAGATTCAATATGCACAGTAAGGACACGTTTCCCTGCAGAATGAAATTCATTCTTTTCTGTCACCCATTAATGCTAAACAATATAAATCTGAAGTATAAAATACATCAAAATATATATGGTGTGCACTGTTTTAACGTCTCCTTGCTTAGTGTAATATTAATGTTCCTGCCGTGGCTGGAGCTGTGAGCGTTTGGTCGTTAAGAAGACTGTTAAGAGTGGGTCAGCTCGATCTTACAACTCCCTCTTAGTGAAAGATCTTCTTGGCGCTAAGAGCGATCTGGGAAATGCGTTTTTCTTTCACAGGAGGCTTAAGAGCGTTCTTAATAAGCTCTTGGCGCTAAGAGCGATCTGGGAAACGCGGCCAATGTCAATGATGGTTCTGAACCTTTAACTGTTCCACTAAGCCACGGCAGCAAGCAAAATTGCTTTAAGAAGCATTTCAAGGCATACTGAACCAAGAGCCTCGTACCGAATGGTTAAACACAAACACATGTATTGTTACACCTTAACTATGGAGTATATGTGACAATTCATTACATATTCTCAGAGTAATTTAGTTGAACTGTTCACTCAACCTGTGCTGCATAGGTGAATACTTCAAGTCCAACTAAACTATGCTAAGACTATGTAGGTATGTTGATGAATTGTCACATTAGCTCTATAATCTGTGAAACATCTACAGAAAAGAGTGAAACAGTTGAATTGTTGAATCTTCATTGATGAGCTGTTGAAATGTTACAAATACTCGATAAATGATCTGTAGGTGGGCTGTCTATATAAAGTATTAGCAGCATTTTTACTAGTCATTATAGGACCAGTGTAGGTGTTCCCAAAAACATGGTCCTGCCTTGTTCAAATGTCCCAGAAAACCGTGACAGTGTGCCAGTGAGCCAGGACCCTGAAACTGAAGCATTTAAATGGAATCTATACATTATTAGTTTGATTTTTTTTGGTTACACCTGTGCTTTTCCTATTACGATATGTCAGAAAATGAGAACGTGTTAAATAAGAAGAAGTGCAGGCAGAGTTGAACTAGCACATTCTCTTATCTGTTATCATGGAGAGCAAAGAATTTTGTTTTTATATGATTTTTCCTTTTGAATTGTGGTTGGCATATAAACATCTTCTAATCATAATCTGATGTATGGCAGTCATTTACATATCAAGATCAGCAGTACCCTTTTTCAATTGGATTCAGTTAGTGAACTTTTCAAATGATCACACAGACTTGTTCAGTCCAGTGTAATGTGCCAACAACGGCGATATAAAGACAGTGATTATGGTATGATGAAATAATGTTTACCAGGCCCTGATACTAGATAGTGGGATATTAATCTCATAATATGCTAATATTTGATTAATTTGAAGCATGGTGAAATGACAGCCCAGCTTTGATCAGAACTCGGCAAAGTCCTTCTCTCTGAAGTCCTCTTATATCAAAGAAGCACTGGAAGAAATATTTTGAAAGAATTCTTTATTTTTTCAGGTGTTTGATTTCATTCAATGATGAACAGGCAGGAGAGTTATTGTTTTGCATGTTAAGAGATCAACCATAATATCTGTGTTTGGCTGAATCTTTTCTGTCAGACAATAAGATAAATGCTTTGGTTACTCCTCTTAAATTACTTTCAAATGCAGTTTTGGGGGACTCCGCTAAGTGGCAGTGTTTCTCTCTAAATGACTGTGTGTCATTGAGATAGGGGAAGAATCTGAGTACTGGAGGAGCTTCACCCATATGTATATGTGTATATATATATATATACTTGTAGACTGAAAAAAACTAATGTGAAGTATAATAAATGAAAACATAACCTCCTTGGCGGAGGTAATTATTGCCTGCCTGAAACACACACACTTAGTATTTGCACTTTTCTCAAGATGGAGACTGAGCAAGGAGGGCTCATAGAGATGTGTGTGTCCTGTCCTCTCGTCTTTGATACATCTCCTTAACACATACATGCCCACATAGACTCATCCCCTCCTCGGGTAGCCCACCGCCCCCCGCCCCTCTGCAGATGACCGGGCTGGAAATTGAGCTTGTCACATTGGCTTTGAATTGAATTGACCTGAGTATACCTTCCTTAAAAAAACCTCTCTCTCTGTCTCTGTCTGTCTGTCTGTCTCTCTCTCTCTCTCTGTGTCTCTCTGTCTCTGTCTCTCTCTCTCAAATTCAAATTCAAAAGCTATATTGGCATGAAAGTTTTTTTTAAAAAAAACATTATTGCCAAAGCATAAAACACAAACACAAAATACTCAATAACAGTAATATGAAAATTAATCAAAATCAAATAAAATAGATACTTTTCATAAAATATATATGATGATGTCTGTTTAACTCAAGCATGATCC
This sequence comes from Epinephelus fuscoguttatus, assembly GCF_011397635.1. NCBI lineage: Eukaryota > Metazoa > Chordata > Actinopteri > Perciformes > Serranidae > Epinephelus > Epinephelus fuscoguttatus. The sequence continues at coordinate 41,339,947 of NC_064765.1, read as the reverse complement.
TCTGCACTCACCTGTAGGAATTAATCAGTGTCAGTGCTGGATTGTGCTTTGTATGAACACACACACAGACATACACAGCAACTCACCTCCATGTGACCACTCTGCTTTACCCTGAGGTGTGTTTCTGTGTTGAGGAGTAGAGATGTTGGATGGTGGTAGTGTTAGGTTCTCGCTCATCATTATCATCATGAAAATATGAATCATAATGAAACTGGAGGTTCTAGACGAGCATTGAAAATGCTTGTTTGCCTAAAAGCAATGCAGAGATGAGCTTTGTAAGTTGACACTGAAACTTAAGTGAAAACTGAATCCCATGGGAGGATACTGTGAATTTGGTGGTCTCTTGGATTAAAACTGTAGTTGATAACATTTATAAAAAAAAAATCTGTCATATTTGCTGAAACTGTCACTATATCCACACAGCAGAACATGGGACAGAAAGTCTGTTTAAAAAAAAAAAAAAAAATCAGGTTCCTCTGCATTTTCTTAGTGGTCTCATGTCATTTGCATGAATACACTGCACATTAACGAAAACAACCAATCAGAGCTGAAGAGTCTCTAACGCAGCTGTCAGTCTTGTCTGTCATTGCTAGAGAACCTGTGGCAGCGTTTCCCACAAGATTTTTGGAGACTATGGCGGGTGGGGTGGTTCTGAACCCTTTAGCAGGGTCCTGGGGCATGGTCCCCTGGGAGAAAATTTTGTATATATTTGATTTAAAGGCAAATAAACAACAACAAACAACAACTCTTGTTGTTTCAAATCTAGTGAATTCTGAGAGCCAAGTTATGATGGCAGGATATGCATAGATTTCAACATTTTGTGCTTTTTATGTGTGAAAAATGTTCTATTTTTACTGATAAAAACACTAGTGGTATGTTATGGTGAAGGGTTACACTTAAAATATGGATTAGGTTAAACATTTCAGTAAGCATTTCAGTAATCAAAAGAAAAATGACTAACATACTGATCTGCCTCTGGAGGGTGATTTTATTATTTTAAATCATGTGCAGACAAAATGTTCTTTTGAAACTCTCTCTCTCTCACACTCACAAACGCAGTTACAGATGTGCAGAACAATACAAAATATGCAATACGAAAAGAAAACAAAAAGGTAAGACTCAAATTTATTACACACTAACAGACACAAATTACTGCTTTCCCTCAACCCTCCCTCCCTCCCTCTCCCTCCCTCATGTTTTGCAAGTATGGCACCCAGAATCAGAGCATTTAATTTTACATGGCTTCGAAAGAAGATTTCAAAAGCCCTCTGGTAGTTGAATGCCTCTGGGACAGGCCCATTTATGGCAACCCAACTGGATCCGTGGCATGTGCGATCCGACCGAGGCGCAGGTGCCGGAGCTAATCGTTGCCGTGCAGGCTCACGCCGGATTTCCACTGGATGCGTGTCCGTTGCGGACCAGCAGCGCTGGTTATCCGTTACGTGCTCCGCCATCCGTCAATACCCACCGGCTGCGTTTGCTGTGCGGAGCGGTGCAGCTCCGCCGGAAGACATCTTGGTGCACTGCCGTGATTAATATCTCCTCGTCCATGGTGTTAACGGGGTGAAATGACGTCTGAAAACCTCTGACCTGTTGACTTCAGGCCTGCCTCTGCTCATTATGTAGTTTTCAAGGTGTAGTGCAGGGAAATATGATCCGCGTGAACACTGTGTATTTTGTTTTGAAAATTAACCGGATGTTTTATCGTGTTTCTGTGCACGACTTCCTGCCCCGCACGACCTGCTCTGTGCTGAATTGCTGCATTGTGCTCCGGCGTCTGGCATCCGGCAAAAATAGAAGTCCTGCGTATCTGTTGCGGAGGGCTCCGGACTGTCGGAGCTGTGACGGAGCTGGAACGCAGCACAGCCGCAGCCGGTAGAAACACGCACATTGACTAGTATTCAATCCTATCGGCTCTGCTGCCGTGATGGAGCGGAGACGCAACCAACACGCATCTGGTGGAAATAGGCCGTCAGAGTTGTCTTAACCCTTTGGGCCCTAGGCCTTTTTAAGGTATTTTTACTGCCTTTACTTTTTTTTTTGTTTGTTTTAAACTTATTAGGGTTCTAACCCCGAAGGGGTAGAACCCTTCTAAGATTGTACCGGTTTATTATTATTATTATTATCATTATTATTTTTTGTTGTCTGCCGCTTGAGCTCAAATTCCTGTGAGCTGGAATGAGCCAGAAACCTGAAACTTGGCCCAATGATTGGAAATGATGTGCATCAACTTTTATTAAAATATGAGCCCAGTCGGCCACATGGTGGCGCTGTAATTAGGGTTCTAACCCCGAAGGGGTAGAACCCTTCTAAGATTGTACCGGTTTATTATTATTATTATTATTATTATTACGGTTCTAACCCCGAAGGGGTAGAACCCTTCTAAAATTGTACCGGTTTATTATTATTATTATTATTATTATTATTATTATTATTATTTTTTGTTGTCTGCCGCTTGAGCTCAAATTCCCGTGAGCTGGAATGAGCCAGAAACCTGAAACTTGGCCCAATGATTGGAAATGATGTGCATCAACTTTTATTAAAATATGAGCCCAGTCGGCCACATGGTGGCGCTGTAATTAAGGCTTAAAAATGACTTTTTTGGGAGGCCACGCCCCTCACACCATAAGTCTGGTTGACTTGAAATTTGACACACAGGTCCAGCTCAATGTGCTCTACAAAAAAGCCTCAAGGACCATTAAGCTCCGCCTGACTAGATTTTTTGCTAATTTGCATAAATTGAAAAACAGTAAAATGACATAAACTTTTACAATTTTTACTCCATCAACACCAAATTTGGTACACAGCTTTGGGGGATGACAAGACACATTTCTATTACAAATGAGCCAGATTGGTCAAAAAACGTGGCCGCCACGGACCAATGAATCTTGGCTGTGGGCGGAGCTTAGAATTAATTGGCCATAACTCCCACACCCTTTGACCTATCATCACCAAACTTGGTGGGTAGGTCCACAATGAGACTTGGAAGCTGCCTACCAAAGCATTTTGAGCTCAGCCTATAGGGGGCGCTATAAATGCCACACATCTGTATCTCAAAGACCATTAGATGGGTAAAAAATTAGATGTGACTTGGAAAGAGTATGTATTAATGGGAGCTTTCAGGGACAGAGGGGAGAACGTCTTGAACTACGGCAGATGAGGGTCACGGCGAGTGGTGAGGGTCACGGTGGCTGGTTTGGGGCGGATCAGGTTAGAACCCGCAGATTGCCGCTCGCGGCTATATTTATTATTATTTTTTGTTGTCTGCCGCTTGAGCTCAAATTCCCGTGAGCTGGAATGAGCCAGAAACCTGAAACTTGGCCCAATGATTGGAAATGATGTGCATCAACTTTTATTAAAATATGAGCCCAGTTGGCCACATGGTGGCGCTGTAATTAAGGCTTAAAAATGACTTTTTTGGGAGGCCACGCCCCTCACACCATAAGTCCGAATGACTTGAAACTTGACACACAGGTCCAGCTCAATGTGCTCTACAAAAAAGCCTCAAGGACCATTAAGCTCCGCCTGACTAAATTTTTTGCTAATTTGCATAATTTGAAAAACAGTAACATGACATAAACTTTTACAATTTTAATTCAATCAACACCAAAGTTGGTACACGGCTTTGGGGGATGACACGACACATTTCTATTATAAATGAACCAGACTGGTCAAAAAACATGGCCGCCACTGACCAATGAACCTTTGCTGAGGGCGGAGCTTAGAATTGATTGGCCATAACTTCCACACCCTTTGACCTATCATCACCAAACTTGGTGGGTAGGTCCACAATGAGACTTGGAAGCGGCCTACCAAAGCATTTTGAGCTCAGCCTATAGGGGGCGCTATAAACGCCACACATCTGTATCTCAAAGACCATTGGATGGAATTTCACCAAATTTGGTATGCATGCTCTAGGGGTGGCTATTAACTAATATCTTGAGTGCCATGTTGATAGGTGAAAGTGGGCGTGGTCTATTCATCATCAACCGTCATAATTTGCGTTTTATTAATTTATGAGCAGCTGGAAGGACCTGGGGACATGAAACGTGGTACATGGACTATAAATGACATCCAAATACTGCTCAAAAAATTTGGTCCCAATCGGCCTTATGGGGGCGCTATAACATAGAGTGTAAAGCTTGAAAGGCTCTGCCCGCCGCACCACAAGTGCTATTGACTTGAAATTTTACACACACATCCTCCTGATAGTCCTCTACAAAAAAGCCTCTTGCACCATGAATGCCGCCCTTACAGAATTTTTGCTAATTTTAATAATGTTAAAAACAGTAAAATGACATAAACTTTTACAATTTTGACTCCATCAACACCAAAGTTGGTACACGGCTTTGGGGGATGACAAGACACATTTCTATTACAAATGAGCCAGATTGGTCAAAAAACATGGCCGCCACGGACCAATGAATCTTCGCTCTGGGCGGAGCTTAGAATTGATTGGCCATAACTCCCACATCCTTTGACCTATCATCACCAACTTTGGTGGGTGGGTCCACAATGAGACTTGGAAGCTGCCTACCAAAGCATTTTGAGCTCAGCCTATAGGGGGCGCTATAAATGCCACACATCTGTATCTCAAAGACCATTGGATGGAATTTCACCAAATTTGGTATGCATGCTCTAGGGGTGGCTATTAACGAATATCTTGATTGCCATGTTGACAGGTGAAAGTGGGCGTGGCCTATTCGTCATTAACCGTCATAATTTGCGTTTTATTAATGTATGACCAGCTGGAAGGACCTAGGGACATGAAATGTGGTACATAGACTATAAATGACATCCAAATACTGCTCAAAAAATTTGGTCCCAATCGGCCTCATGGGGGCGCTATAATTATCTCCAGATTTCTCCCAAAATGATCATGATCATGGAACTGTGATTGCTTAAACATTAAAATACCTATTGAAACTTTGAAATACGCATCAACAGGTAAAATTTCAATTTATGTTTTGATGTTCAAATGGAGTCTCTATGTGAAAGTATACCAGAACTGTTATTAGCATGTAGGTGAGCTGAAAACCCGATTTCAAGAAATGTGTGACTTGGAAAGAGTATGTATTGCTTGGAGCTTTCAGGGACAGAGTGGGGAACGTCTTGCACTACGGCAGATGAGGGTCACGGTGGGTGGTGAGGGTCACGGTGGCTGGTTTGGGGCGGAACAGGTTAGAACCCGCAGATTGCCGCTCGCGGCTATATTTATTATTATTTTTTGTTGTCTGCCGCTTGAGCTCAAATTCCCGTGAGCTGGAATGAGCCAGAAACCTGAAACTTGGCCCAATGATTGGAAATGATGTGCATCAACTTTTATTAAAATATGAGCCCAGTCGGCCACATGGTGGCGCTGTAATTAAGGCTTAAAAATGACTTTTTTGGGAGGCCACGCCCCTCACACCATAAATCTGATTGACTTGAAATTTTACACACACATCCTCCTGATAGTCCTCTACAAAAAAGCCTATTGCACCATGAATGCCGCCCTTACAGATTTTTTGCTAATTTGCATAATTTGAAAAACAGTAAAATGACATAAACTTTTACAATTTTGACTCCATCAACACCAAAGTTGGTACACGGCTTTGGGAGATGACAAGACACATTTCTATTACAAATGAGCCAGGTTGGTCAAAAAACATGGCCGCCACTGACCAATGAATGTTCGCTGTGGGCGGAGCTTAGAATTGATTGGCCATAACTCCCACATCCTTTGACCTATCATCACCAACCTTGGTGGGCAGGTCCACAATGAGACTTGGAAGCTGCCTACCAAAGCATTTTGAGCTCAGCCTATAGGGGGCGCTATAAATGCCACACATCTGTATCTCAAAGAGTATTAAATGGAATTTCACCAAATTTGGTATGCATGCTCTAGGGGTGGCTATTAACTAATATCTTGAGTGCCATGTTGATAGGTGAAAGTGGGCGTGGCCTATTCGTCATCAACCATCATAATTTGCGTTTTATTAATTTATGACCAGCTGGAAGGACCTAGGGACATGAAACGTGGTACATGGACTATAAATGACATCCAAATACTGCTCAAAAAATTTGGTCCCAATCGGCCTTATGGGGCGCTATAACATAGAGTGTAAAGCTTGAAAGGCTCTGCCCGCCGCACCACAAGTGCTATTGACTTTACACACACATCCTCCTGATAGTCCTCTACAAAAAAGCCTATTGCACCATGAATGCCGCCCTTACAGATTTTTTGCTAATTTGCATAATTTGAAAAACAGTAACATGACATAAACTTTTACAATTTTGACTCCATCAACACCAAAGTTGGTACACGGCTTTGGGGGATGACAAGACACATTTCTATTACAAATGAGCCAGATTGGTCAAAAAACATGGCCGTCACGGACCAATGAATGTTCGCTGTGGGCGGAGCTTAGAATTGATTGGCCATAACTCCCACACCCTTTGACCTATCATCACCAAACTTGGTGGGTGGGTCCACAATGAGACTTGGAAGCTGCCTACCAAAGCATTTTGTGCTCAGCCTATAGGGGGCGCTATAAATGCCAAACATCTGTATTTCAAAGACCATTGGATGGAATTTCACCAAATTTGGTATGCATGCTCTAGGGGTGGCTATTAACTAATATCTTGAGTGCCATGTTGATAGGTGAAAGTGGTCGTGGCCTATTCATCATTAACCGTCATAATTTGCGTTTTATTAATTTATGACCAGCTGGAAAGACCTAGGGACATGAAACGTGGTACATGGACTATAAATGACATCCAAATACTGCTCAAAAAATTTGGTCCCAATCGGCCTTATGGGGGCGCTATAATTATCTCCAGATTTCTCCCAAAATGATCATGATCATGGAACTGTGATTGCTTAAACATTAAAATACCTATTGAAACTTTGAAATACGCATCAATAGGTAAAACTTCAATTTATGTTTTGATGTTCAAATGGAGTCTCTATGTGAAAGTATACCACAAATGTTATTAGCATGTAGGCTAGCTGAAAACCCGATTTCAAGAAATGTGTGACTTGGAAAGAGTATGTATTGCTTGGAGCTTTCAGGGACAGAGTGGGGAACGTCTTGCACTACGGCAGATGAGGGTCACGGTGGATGGTGAAAGTCACGGTGGCTGGTTTGGGGCGGAACAGGTTAGAACCCGCAAATTGCCGCTCGCGGCTATATTTTTTATTGAAATGTTCCTTCAACAATTACAGTGTCAGGGCACAACATACATACATCATCAAACAATTATCCTTATGTCAATGTCCTTATTGTCCAGTGGTGGTGGTGTCCTCTTCTTGTGTTCTATAATCAGTCCATTTTTCCCATTTTTAATTAAATTGCGCCTCTTGTAATCTCAGTTTATGCGTAAGTTTCTCCATTGCAAATATCCCTTCCACAATGCACATCTACTGCTCCCTGGTCAGTGGTTTCACTTTATACCATAATTAGGGTCCGGGCAGCTAGGCTGCCAGGACACTATAAGGAATGGGCACAGTGACGTCACCATGGACGTCGCCACCATGTTGATAGCTATGGGCAGCAGTAAACAAACGCAGTAGTTGAGTCGCATCGAGTGGAGAAAGCGAGGGAAAAAATGTTAAGATGTCAGAAAGGAAAGGGAATTTACCGGGATACATTGAACCACGAAGCCAGGGACCGGTATATGGAGAAAATGAACGCTATAAATGGTTTGGACCTAGCCTTGGACCAAAACATCTTGAAAACAAACCCTGTTTTTCGTTTGGGGGTTCCTGGTCTCCATAAACGTTCAAATCAAACATGTAATGTACTCACCTCATAGGCACCGATGTTAGGAAGGTGTATTCTAGGTTTATACCACGTATAAACCTAGAATCAAATGCAAACCAACTCAACATTTTTGTCTCTTTCTCCAATTTTTACCTTTCAACAACTGTATTCCATATTTCAACTGTAGTTTTGGTTATTAAATCCAACTGTTTACCTAATTTGCTCAATAACTCTTTGCATGTTATTAGATTTCGTACTTCAGTGTCTATTATATACTTTTCTATCTTGCAACATAATCATCCTTGCACCAGTATATCAAAGGTCTGATTTGTGCAGCATAGAAATATTCCTTAAGGCTCAGTAAAGCCAAACCTCCTTTGTCTTTAGGGAGCTGCAGAGTCTTGTAACTGAGACTGGGTTTCTTTCTTCCCCATATAAACCTCGATATCCACTAATCCCATCACTGGCAGAGATTGGAACAAATATATAAGCCTCGGTAGAATATTAATCTTAATTATCTCTATCCTTGAGCTGAAATCCAAACTAATACCTGACCATCTCTCCAAGTCTCTCCTAATTTCTTGATTTATTTTTGTGTAATTTGCACCATATAGCTTATCTATTCCTTTTGTGACATTTAGTCCTAAATATTTTATTGATTTAGCATTCCATTTGAGCTTGTATGTTTCCTTTATCTCTTGTGACACTAATTTATTGATAAAATCTGTGTTTTTGTGTCATTCATTTTGTATCATGAGTATTTTCCGTAGTTCTCTAATAGTGTCATCATTTTTGGAGAGCTTTCGTTCATTTTTTTTTTTTTTTAATATTAATATATCATCCGCAAATAATCCTATCTAATGTTCCTCCTCTCCTATCTTCACCCCTTTAACTTCTTCCTCCTGCCTAATCATCTGGGCTAATGGTTCGATGAACAATGCGAAGAGAGTTGGAGAGAGGCAACAAGCCTGTCTCGTCCCCCTTTCCAGATTGAATCATTTTGTCAAATTGCCATTTATTTTGATCCATGCCATTGGTTCCTGATATACTGATCTAATACAATTCACAGATTCTTCATTTAACCCAATTTTTTCTAAAATCTTTTATATAAAAATATCCAATTCACGCTATCGAAAGCCTTTTCAGTGTCTATGCTTACCATAACTGCACTTTCTCCCTCCCTTTGTATATTTTCTGTGACATGTAGGCTCCTTCTTGTATTATCTTCAATCAATCAATCAATCAATTTTATTTATAAAGCCCAATATCACAAATCACAATTTGCCTCACAGGGCTTTACAGCATACGACATCCCTCTGTCCTTAAGACCCTCACAGCGGATAAGGAAAAACTCCCCAAAAAAACCCCTTTAATGGGGAAAAAAAACGGTAGAAACCTCAGGAAGAGCAACTGAGGAGGGATCCCTCTTCCAGGACGGACAGACGTGCAATAGATGTCGTACAGAACAGATCAGCATAATAAATTAACAGTAATCCATATGACACAATGAGACAGAGAGAGAGAGAGAGAGAGAGAGAGAGAGATGCAGGTAATGACAGTAGCTTACAACAACATTAATGAAAGTAATAATATTATAGTTATAGTTCTGGTTACTGCGGTTCAATATGTTGAAAGTATGTATTAATACCTGGCAGTATACATGTGTGACAATAATCATATGTGTATAATAACAGAAGAAGTATGACTAATGACTAATGATGGCAGCAGCAGCAGGAGGCATCTGGCGGGACCACGGCAGCAGCACAACCACACACGTCACGCTGTCCAGGCACCGCTGTGATATGAGTTAATCTGGGAGACAGTGGAGCACAAAGGCTCCGGAGAAGAAGCCGAGTTAGTGACATCCAGAATGGCTGGGTTAGCTAGATGCAGTAATAGGATACGAGAGAGAGAGAGAGAGAGAGAGAGAGAGAGAGAAGGAGAGAAGGGGCCCGGTGTATTATAGAGGGGTCCTCCGGCAGACTAGGCCTAAGTCAGCCTAACTAAGGGCTGGTACAGGGCAAGCCTGAGCCAGCCCTAACTATAAGCTTTATCAAAGAGGAAAGTCTTAAGTCTAGTCTTAAATGTGGAGACGGTGTCTGCCTCCCGGACCGTAACAGGAAGGTGATTCCACAGGAGAGGAGCCTGATAGCTAAAGGCTCTGGCTCCTGATCTACTTTTGGAGACTTTAGGGACCACAAGTAACCCTGCGTTCTCAGAGCGCAGTGTTCTGGTGGGATAATATGGTACTATGAGCTCTCTAAGATATGACGGAGCTTGACCATTTAGAGCTTTATAAGTTAACAGTAGGATTTTAAATTCAATTCTGGATTTTACAGGGAGCCAGTGCAGAGAAGCTAAAACAGGAGAGATATGATCGCGTTTCTTAGTTCCTGTTAGTACACATGCTGCTGCATTCTGAATTAGCTGGAGAGTTTCTAAGGACTTACTAGAGCTACCTGACAATAGAGAGTTACAATAATCCAGCCTTGAGGTAACAAAAGCGTGGACCAATTTTTCTGCATCTTTTCGGGTCAGGATAGGCCTAATTTTCGCAATATTACGCAGATGAAAAAATGCAGTCCGTGAGGTTTGCTTTAAATGAGAATTAAAAGACAAATCTTGATCAAATGTTACTCCGAGGTTTCTTACGGTAGTGGCAGGGGCCAGAGCAATGCCATCTAGAGAAACTATGTCATCAGATAAAGAGTCTCTGAGTTGTTTGGGGCCAAGAACAATAACTTCAGTTTTGTCTGAATTTAACATCAGGAAATTGGTGCTCATCCAAGTTTTTATGTCTTTAAGGCAATTATGGAGTTTAGTTAATTGATTGCTTTCTTCTGGCTTTATTGATAAATACAACTGAGTATCATCCGCATAACAATGGAAATTTATAGAGTGATTTCTAATGATGTTACCTAAAGGAAGCATATATAGAGTAAACAGGATTGGTCCGAGCACAGAACCTTGCGGAACTCCAAAACAAACTTTAGTACGTAAGGATGGTTCATTGCGAATGTCAACAAATTGAAAACGATCAGATAAATAAGATTTAAACCAGCTTAGTGCTGAACCTTTTAAGCCAATTAAGTGATCCAGTCTCTGCAGCAGAATTTGATGGTCAATTGTGTCAAACGCCGCACTAAGATCTATTATCTTATGTTTGCTTTTCTTTAATAAAACCAGTCTGGTCCTCATCAATCAAGTCCTGCATATATGTCTCTAATCTCTTCGCTGTGATGGAGGTATAGAGTTTATAATCCACATTTAAGAGTGATATGGGTCTATAATTGCAACAGTGTTCTTTGTCTTTACTTTCCTTTGGAATAACTGAGATGATGGCCTCCTTCCATGAGGGAGGGATCTTGCCTGACCTGAGGCTATAATTAAATGAGTCATATAATACAGAAATAACTCCTTTTTGAAGGTTTTGTAAAAAGAAGCCCCCAATCCATCAGCTCCTGGTGATTTCCCTGATTTTGTCTGACTAATTGCCTTTTCTATCTCATCCTCTGTTATTTTTGAAATCAACATCTCATTCTGTTTTACACCTATTGCTGGTAAATCCAATTTTTCTAAAAACTCCGTCAAGTCCTCTTCACCTGTAGGGGGAGGCTTTGTATACAATTTACTGTAATATTCCTCAAATACCTTTTCTATTTCTTCTGGTTCATCTAGAATTTCATTGATTAACGGGTCTATTATTTTATGTATATTTAGTATAATGCTTGTTGTTTCTTAATGTGTCTAGCCATGATTTTAGTGGCTTTAGATCCTCCCTCATAGTAGGTTTGTTTTATAAACCTCGCTTTCCGTTCCACCTCTTCCAGCAGGATTTCATCTATTTTTTTCTGAGCTTCTTTAACCTGATTAAGTATTCCTGAATCTTTTGACAGTTTATGTTGATGTTCCAATTCTTTTAATTTTTTGATTTGTTTCTTGTACGTTTCTAATCTAACTTTATTTGCAAATGCTGTGTGTGAAATCAGCCTCCTTCTTATCACTGCTTTCAGTGCATCCCATAAAAATGTTTGGTCTACTTCCCCGTTATCATTTTCTTCTGTATATCTAATTATTTCCCCTTTTAATTCTTCAATTAGTCCCTTATTGTTCATTGAGTCTCCATACTGTGTTTTTCCTTTTATTGTTCAAATGAATTGTTAGGTAAATTTCACTATGATCTAATATATCAGTCACCCCTATCCTGCACTCCTTCACTCTGTATATATCTTCTTTATTCATTAAAAAAATAATCAATTCTAGAGTACATTGCATGTGGGACTGAGTAGTGGGTATAGTCCCGATCAGATGGATGAAGTTCTCTCCACACATCTAATATATCCATTTCTGACATACTTATTATGTTTTTTACTTCCCTTCATACTTGTGTCTAGCTTGTAATTCAATACCACCACAGCTACTCAGCTAAAACTGGCACATTTACAGAAATGTTCATTAGTGTGCACTGTCCCTGTACAAATAAACAAATAAATGAAATGAAATGAAATGACATATCAATGTCCCTTATGTTTCCAAATTTACAAGATCAAATATTTTTTCAAAAAATGTTTTTCCACTTTCCAGAGGGGCATACACATTGAACAGTGTCACTAATTGGTTTTCTAATCGCCACAGCCCTCTTGTGATTTTGTCCAAAGGAACTGGAAAATTAATTCCTATAGCCTAACTTTTTAAACTTTGCGTGTTTCTCTTGTGTTAAATGTGTCTCTTGTAAAAAAAAAAATAATAATAATTACCTGCATCTTCTCTTTTCTTAACTTAGATAAGGCTTTACCTCTTTTTTCAACTCTCTTTATTGAGTTTTCATTCTTTTTGAACACTCAAAACAAGCAACACAAACATTGCATGATTTACACATACAACTCAACACTGCACATCATATTACCCCCAACTCCAAGCTTAACATCTTAATCAAGGTGCACAGGAATATGTTCTATTTACACATGTACAAATAAATGCAACATAACCATAAGGCAAAACACAGGGGAAAAGCTTTGCTTTTAAAATAATCAATAAATGGCTGCCAGATTTCGTAAAATTTGTTTTCTTGACTTTTCAGCAAGAACCTTATTTTTTCTAAGTCTATATGCTTCGTGACATCTGTCAAAAGATTTGAAAAAGTTGGGGGTGTTTTTTGTTTCCAATTAAGCAATATCAATCTTTGTGCGAGTAGGTTGACAAATTATACCATTCTATGCTCCATATTATTTTTCAATATACTCAGGTCAGTAATTCCGAGAACTGCCACTAGAGGGTCTGCACCAGTTGGTCTTTGCAAAATATTTGATAGCGTCTGAAAGATACTGTGCCAATAATTTGATAACTTTGGGCAGCTCCAAAACATATGCCCCAGTGATGCTGGTGTAAGTCCACATCTGTCACAGGAGGGATCTATTGAAGGAAATACTTTGTGGAGTTTTTGTTTTGACCAGTGTATGCGATGTATTATTTTGAATTGCAGGAGGCCATGTCTTGCACATATTGAAGAGCTGTGAATTTGTGCCAGAGCTGTCTGCCATTGTTCTTCTGTGATCTCCCCTCCCAGATCATCTTGCCAGGCTGATCTTAGATGGTCCATAGTATCCGTAGATATTAGATTTGAGAGTTTTTCATAAATATAGGATATTCCTCCCTTCTTATGAGGATCTAGTATAAGTATCAATTCCATTATGGACCGATTAGGAGAATTTGGGTATGATGAATTATCCTTCATAACAAAACTGCGTACCTGTAAATATTTATAAAACTGAGACCTCGGAATGTTATATTTACTCTGTACCTGTTCAAATGTTGGAAAAGTTTGGTCTATAAACAAATCTGAGAAGCTGTGAATTCCTTTTTCAAACCAGTCATTAAATATAGTATTCGTAAATGAGGGTCTTTAGGCATGGTTTTCTATAAGAGGAATTTTAAGTGAACCAGATTGCCACCCTTAAAATTTTCAAATCTGGGACCAGATCTTGAGTGATTCAGGGTCAACGGTGGGCAGAGTGGAAAACAGTATGGCTATGAGGGAAGAGGGGTAACAGCAGATCTTCTCTATGCTCAACCATTGCAGAGGATTTTTTTGTAGTCAGAAAGCCATCATTTTGACGTTGCACGCCCAATAATAAAGTTTAAAGTTTGGCAGTCCCATACCTCCTACTGATTCCGGCCTCTGTAAGAAAATCCTCCTTAGCCTGTTTTTTTCTTGTTTCAAATAAACTCTGAGACTATTTTAGCTATGTTTTGAAAAAAAAAAAGAAAAAAAAAAAAGATTTTTGATACAGACGGGAATACACTAAAATAGAAAGGGAAAGACGGTCATCTTAATCATGTTAATTCAGCCTGCTAATGTTATTCCCAAATATTTAAATTGATTTGAGACCTTAAAGGGCAAATTGTTGTTGTTCTTTTGGAGTTTGGAATAATATGCTTTTATTAATATTGATTTTATATCCTGATATTTGTCCAGATTTATTCAAAATTTAAATTACTGCAGGGATTGATTTAAAGGGGTCAGATATATATATTAATAAATCATCTGCAAATAATGAGGTCTTGTATTCGGCACCTCCTCTAAAGATCCTACTGTATTCAACTGACAAACGCAAAGAGATCGCAAGAGGTTGGCTTGCCAGCGAAAAGAGGAGAGAGGATAGTGGCCATCCCTGTCTAGTGGATCTTGTTAGTGTAAAGTACTCAGATTTAATCTTATTTGTCTGCACTGAGGCCATCGGAGATGCATACAGGAGCCTAATCCATGACACAAACTTGGAACCGAACCCAAACCTTGACAGGGCCGAGAAGAGGAAATCCCACTCAACCCTGTCAAAGGCCTCCTCTGCGTGCAGGGATATCAGTATTTTAGAAAGTGAGTTAGGGTTCGATGTATAAATAATATTGAACAGTCTGCGGATGTTATGAGTCATTTGTCTGTTCTTGATTAAACCAGTTTGATCTTCATGTATTATTGTTGGAAGTACATGTTCTAATCTTATTGCCAATATCTTCGCAAAAATTTTGGTGTCTACATTCAGTTAGTCTCGCCACCAGACAATCAGAGATCTCCGCCTTCTGATAGTCTGGGGACACTCCTTTCTAAAGTGTGTTTAACACACCGGCGAAAACGGCCAGGAACAAAGCAACGCCTCTTGCATTTTTGAAAAGGACACACCCTCCCAGAAATGTGCGCTCCCCCTTTTCTCGTCCGCAAGGAAACAAACACACAGAGAGCTTGAAAATGGATGCCGAGAGATTTAACTCTGTTTTATCAAACGTGTGCTCAGTCCACAAAATTGTGGAAATGAAGGACTTACAACGACGTGAGCCATTTTGTACTGCTACACGTGTTTCTAGTCGGACTATGTTTACGAGCACAAGAGTTCAGCGAGCCACCAAAGGACTGCCCTGCGGATTTACTATTGGTTCTGCAATGTAGGGAGTTTTTTTAAACTCTGTAATTGTATTCGCCCATCTAAACACAAAATCAGGGAGAAAGTTATCAGTCTTTAGTTAAGCAAAGCGTCTAAAGACTGACTTGTGAGTCTAACATTCAGTAGACTCACTGGTCTGTATGATGCGGTTTCAAGCGGATCTTTCCCTTTTTTGTGTATTAAAGAAATTGTTGCCTGATAAAATGTTGCTGGAAGAGATCCCCTAACTGCCGACTCATTGGAGACTTTGAGAAGAAGTGGTGCTATCTCCGCTGTGAAAGTCTTATAAAATTCAGCAGTGTACCTATCTGGGTCTGGCGCTTTTGAACTTTGTAAACTACGTATTGCTAAGGTAACTTCCTCCAAAGTTACAGGCTTCTCCAGCACATGCATATCCTCCTGACAAATGGAGAGAATATTTAAATTATCAAAGAACTCCTGCATAGTTCTAGAAGTATCTATCGCTTTTGTTGTATATAGTTTAGGGTAAAATTGTTTAAATTCTTGATGTATTTCTGATTGGTCCTTTGTTGTATTTCCAGAACTTGTGTGAATTTCAGTTACAAGTCTAGATGCCTCATTCAGCCTTATCTGATGAGCCAATTGTCTTCCAGAGAACAAGTACATTACCCCGTTTCACAGTTCCCTTTAATCCTCTGCAATTCCATATGACAAATCTCACCACACTCTCCTTTGCATTCACTAATGATCTCTTTGGATTTCTATCCATAGACTAATTGGAAAAGGTACAATGGTAGCATGAATATTCCTGCATCCTGGCTGAGGAAAGAGGAGAAATAAATGAATAAATAAATAAATAAAATCAAAATCAAAAAATAAGAAGGGAAGAGGAGGGGGTTACCCAAAAAACATGCACATGTAATAACTTTGAATCATTTTCATCACCTAACTTATTGAACTTAACAACTACCCACCCCACCCCCACCACTTCCCAAACAAGTGGTGGGAGAAAAATAAGCATCTCAAAGTCCAAAGGCAACTTGCCATTCCACACACCTCAGATGAGGGGGGAAAAAGTAGAAAATTAAAAAGAGCAGACTTGGTCTCACGGCTCCATCTAAATATATTTCAATTTTGAACCTTTCAATTGTAAATTGTTGTAGTTAACATAAAACAGTGGAACTTAATGATGGCAACATTGATAGTCCTGATAGTAAGATGACAAATTTATCTCACAAAAATCAAGATGGCTTATCAGCTGTACTCTGTGCGTATGGTATTGCCTTCTTCGCTAATTTGAATAAGAAATAAACATTCAGAGTATATAATTCCAAAAGTCTAAGTATCTAAATGGAGAGCAGAAACAGAGATATACAATATTGACAGGAAGAAAAAAGTGTTTACAGTTACAAAAATTGTTACTTTGGTTAGTTAAATTATTTTCAAATTTTAAGCCATCGCATTATAATAACTGCTCTCTGACAGCAAAACAACAAAATAAGAAAAAAGATTACATTATATAAAGAAAAGAATATCAAACCCCGAACATTACGATTACTTGCGTTTATGGGGATCAGTCCACTTTGGCGATCTTCTGGTTGTAGAAGTCTTCAGCGGCTTTCGGGGAATCAAAAGTGTGTCTCATCCTGTCCATGGTAATGACGAGCTTGGCAGGGAAGAATAAGCTGCACTCGATGCTGGCCTCTCGGAGTTTCCTCTTTAATGCGTTGTAAGTGGTGCGCAGCCTGCCGAACTCTGGGCTAATGTCAGGAAAGAGCTGCACCTGGTGCCCTCCGTAAGTCAGTCGTCCTTTAGCTTTGCCCAGATCCAGTATCCACTGTTTATCCGTGTAATAATGTAAGCGGCCGAGAATGGCCTGGGGTCTCTTTCCGTTGGCCGGCTGCGGGGCTAGCGTACGATGTGCCCGTTCAATCACTACAGGGGATCTGAAGTTGTCGGCTCCGAGCACCGCGGGGAAGAAATCAGTGAGGAATCTGATCATATCGCTGCTTTCGGCTCCCACTTTAATGCCAATCAGCTGTATATTTTTTCTTCTGCTTCTGTTTTCGAGATCCTGATATTTGTCTTGCAGTGTCTTATACTCTTTATTGATTAGTTCATGTGTCTTTTCCAGAATGGTGACTCTGTCCATCATTTCGCCGAGCACGGTTTCCACCTCGTCACATTTATCAGCTAGTCTCTGCCTGAGCCGAGCGGAGTGGGGCTAACTCGCCCGCTAGCTTTACCTCTTTTTTTAATATTATTTAGGCCATTAATAGTCAACGACACCACCATTATATCATTATGTTGCATTGTTTATGTCCCTTGAAACGGTTCTTAGCCCCTCCACTGTAATATTTTCAGCCAACATTTTCCCATGAACAAAGTATGAACAAACACAGAAACTGAACTCCCCTGTAAATAAGGGCCTTGTTCCCCATAGACCCGTCTCCCTGTTGGCGGGAGTGAGGGATGACCTTTTGTATATAAAGGGCCCCCCCTGATGATGTGGGGTAAACCTGAAATAGGCCCTTCCATCCTACTAGTTAAGTCCAACAGTTACTAGTTTAATAGGCCTCCCTGTCGATTCTTATGTAAACATTAGAGAAGTATTGTGCTTATAGGGGAGGGGGTGTTTTTAAGATTCCCCACTTTAATTCTGTCTCAGTGGAACCCTTTCTGTTGCAATAAATAAAGAACTTCAGGTTGTCACATGGAGTATAATACATAGAAGTAAAATGAGAAATCAAAACAGAAGGTTAAATATAAATCAGTTAGTCTCCCTTTAAATACCTTGTGTAATATCAAAATAAACTGGTCGTCTGTTCAGTTTTGGTGCCTCTGCTTACTCACCCAGCCATTATATAGGCTTTAACTTAAAAACAGGAGCCATCTAGTTCTTTTTGGTTTCCTGGGGATTCTTTCCTCACTTACACCCCCCTCTCCATTGACCTGATCTTCATCGTTGTTTCATCCCTGCTTCTTGGCTGAGTTCCTCTGAGGCGGTTGTCCCTCCATTTGTCCCCTGCTTCTCTCCAATGCATTGCCATGGTGCAGCTCTTGGGATTCGCTCCTCGAGTGAAGGTCTGCTGCCGTGCCTCTCCTGTATCTCCAGCTGTCTTCTCCTCATGTCTTGTGCTGCATCTTCAGCGTTGTTGTAAATCTTGGGTCCATCTGACCAGTGGATCCTTATTCTACTCAGAGGTGCCTGGAAGCGTATGTTTTTCTCTTTCAGAAAGTTTTTGATCTCAGAGTAGGACTTATGCATCTTTATCACCTCAGTGGGATAATCATGGTCCAAAAATATCTCTCTTCTGCCAGCTTGCATTTTCTTTTTCCAGGCTTTAGCCAAAATGTTCTCTTTGGTCTCGTATTTCAGAAAGTTGATTACTATAGATGTAGGAGTTGATCCCGGTGGGGTTTTTTTTCCTGAGGCTTCTGTGTGCCCATTGGATATGCAGTTCAGTTCCGTCCAGTAGCCCAAGCTCCCGGCGTAGGAGCCCGTCCATCAACTCTGGCACGGATTCATTCAGTCCTGTTCAGCCACGTTATAAATTCTTAAGTTACAGCGTCTTCCATGTCCTTCCACCTCGGTCAGCTTCTCTTGCAGTTCCGTTTGCTGTTTTATTAGAGTAAGGATGGCTTCTTTCGTTTCCATGTTCCAGTCTTCCAACTCGGTTATTCATTCCTGTGCCTCAGTAATATCCTTCCGCTGTTGTTGTATTTCCGCGACATTTTGCGCCACTCTTCTGTTCATTTCCTCTTTAAAGCCGACAAACTGTCACCTCACCTCCTCTTTGAATTACTCTTTGAATTTCGAGAAGTCTTCCTTCATCTCCTGTTTGAGGTCTCATATTTCTTTCGTGATAGCAGTGAGTCCCTCCAGTAGCAGGTGGGTGATGCAACAGGACAACGACCCAAAACACCGGAGCAAGTCCACAACAGAATGGCTTCAGAAAAACAAAATCCGCCTTTTGGAGTGGTCAAGTCAGAGCCCAGACCTCAACCCAATAGAGATGCTATGGAATGACTTGAAGAGAGCCATACACATGAGACGTCCAAAGAATTTGACAGAGCTAAAGCAGTTCTGCCAGGAAGAATGGGCTAAAATTCTTCCTCAACGATGTGCAGGTCTGATCCACAGCTACAGGAAGCGCCTGGTTGAAGTTATTGCTGCCAAGGGGGGGTCAACCAGTTATTAATTCTAAGGGTTCACTTACTTTTTCCACTGCCATTTTGAATGTTGAATGAGTGTGTTCAATAAAGACATGAAAGATCAGGTTTTTTTGTGTTATTATTTTAGACACATTATATTTGTCAATACCCTTGACTAGATGAAGATCAGATCACATTTTGTCAGAAATTTATTCAGAAAACCATGACATTCCAAAAGGTTCACATACTTTTTCTTGCCACTGTATGAAGAGGGGAGACTCTCTGGAATCTGGCAATATAAGAACCATGATGCTGGGACATTCTGTCACTTCACAGTTGTCCAAAACATGTGGTTTGCGCCAGGCGGACATAATTGCCAGTATTTTTTCATTATTGCAAAAAATTCCATTGACTCATTCACAAGTCAAAAATGTGTTTTATTTGAAAGAAACATGCATACATATTTAAATCTAAGCTAATAGAAAAATAGTAATATTATTATTCCTCACTATATGAAGTGACTGATGACAAGATCTGTATAATGGATTGTAAAAAAATTCATCATGTTTTTATTTTGTAGACAATTTATCTTTATTTATAGCGTGATGGGATGACAGCACAATGATGGTTTGGTATCATCGGAAAGCTCCGGTCCTGCGCTTCCATGTGATATGGTATTTCTGTGCGACCCTGCATTCACGAGTAATCCATCCAAGAGCAATGTGTGTGCAAAGCTGTATGAAAGCTTTGTTATACATAATTTTAGTGTAACTTTATCATTGTTTTTCCTTGTGAAAACATTGGACTACCGACAAGCTTGGTCTTGTCGGAAAGCTGCAGTTCCGCTGTTTCACGTGATTTTAGTGGCTTCTCACTATGACGCACGGTTGCAGAGAAAATCCATAGAGAAGAATAGGTGGCAAGTGGAACCGGAGGCATTTTATATCGATTTTTCGAGACTATGGTGGGGCAAATTGAACTATGGCTAAGCCACATCCCCCTCCACTCACTCGGACAAAATATCAACAGCCAGTGACCGGTGCTATGGCAGGTGTCACGGTACACAGCATTTTGCAGGAGGCAACTGATGATTTTTGGAGACATAACGATCAAATTTTGGTGCATCAAAGTGCTGAAGTTAAGGTTTTTGGCTATCTCTGCGATTGCAGAAGTTAATGTAGCTAAGCTCCAGAAGTTAACTTCAGTTTAACTAGAGCCCTTTGGACAACAGCCAACAATGATGTAAGATCACCAAAGTAAAAAAACTAGAACAAAATAGGCTAATGAACTCCCAGCGAACAAGGTGACATGATGAACAACGCAGCTAGGAGCTAAAGTTAGGCTAACTTTAGCTTACGTTAGCTAGAGATGTACATTTCATTCCAGCAAAGTCACAATATGTTGCCTCAAACACGATGTTGACTTACCTTAGAACAGATATAGTCATCCTTGTTAATCTTATTCACATTGAGTTGATGTTGTGGTAAGTGATGTCATGAGAACCGATACTCGTGATACCTTTAGATTCCATGATAAAAAACTCCCGGCGATTCTATTTTTTTTTTTTTTTTTTTTTGCAAAACCGGAAGAACCGATACAAACATAAGAATCGGTGCTATGACTCTTCCGGAACTGATGGGGGCAGTATACGCCATATAGCGTTACAGTCCATGCCTACATAAAGAGTGAGGGGGTGACGAGGAAGTAGAACTACACATGGCAGCAGCTGCCTGCTAAAGCCCACATTCAGAACCAGTCACGGCCACACTTTAGGCCAGAAAATACATCTGCTAGCAATATTTGCAGTTTTAAACACCACTTTGTCTGTTTATTAATTGCTTTTAACTCATTCAAAATTGCTTCTGAACCGTCCGTGCTCCATGCGGAGCTTTGTCTTGGACTCAGGACATCTCCCTGTCTCCCCCAGAAGCCCCTATGAGGGCCTCCTATGAGCCCAGCCTTCGAGACGTGCAACACTCCGTTAAATGTCACTCAGTTCATCAAAAAATTTCCCATTTAAAATCAGTAGCATAATAAGCAGATATGTTCCATGTTATTTTGTTTAATTTCAACAACACCGAGAACAGCTTGAACAAGCTGCGTGTGAGCTAACTATCAGGGATTTCACTCAGTAGTATGTGACTGCGCATGCGCGTCTACTTCCGAAACACAGCGGTTGAGGTACATTTGATTTATTGTACTGGGATGTTTGATTTATCCACAAGTGGACCACGGACGTCAAAAAACGCTGTTTGCACCCGGACAGCACAAACAAAATGAAACCAACGAAATTCCAGACATTCTTGTGGGTGGCTCAAACGCTGTCAGCGTGATTTAAACAGTAAATATTTAGATAGTTTATTGAGTTTATCGCAGATGTTGATCAATGTTTTTTACAACGTAAAATAGGTACATGAAAAGAGAAAAAGAAAAAAATATAAGTAATATCAGTCTGTTGAAAGAAATGTTATTTTATATGCAAATATTTTAATAAAGTATTTCTTGTTTAAGTACATGGGATCTTACTTTTTTTTTTTTTAAACCGTGGTATCGACTTTGGTATTGAGAATCTTGTAATTTTACTGGTATCAGCACCAACTACTGAATTTTTGGTATCATGACATCCCTAGTTGTGGTCTACCGCACAACTTTATCCAAAGGAGACACTTTTCTCGGTTGAAATGTGGTTTAGGAAAGGGTAAAAAATACACCCTGTCGCCCAGCCTCTCAGGATGCCTTGTGTCGGAGTTGATGTACCCCATGCACACCGTTTGACCCTTTTTAAACCTCAAATCTCAGAAAAAGCTCATAAAACTGAACCAAACTGACTTTCTATAATGCATTTCAATGGACATCCAGGCAGAGAAGTCTGAGTGTATGGGCATGGCTGTATGCACTGTGATTGGCCCATCGCGTTTGAGGGCGGGGCTTAGCCATAGGTCAGTTATCAATGTATGGGAAACACTGTGTGGTGTAACTGTCAAACTAGGCAGCTCCCATCAAATATGAATCAAGATTGTTACAGCCAGGCCTGGAATTTCGTCATTTTAGTGGCAAGGCCACTTGGCCTTTCGTGTTGTCAATTTTTTGAGGGCACAAAGGCCAAAAGCCAGGGCAGCAAGGCCATAAAATAAAACAATGATTTTAAGTCCACGTTCATAATGCATTTAAGGACTAACGATGTATAACTGTCTGTGAAATGAATAAATAAAAAAAATTCAAGTAATAATAATGAGTATAATAAGTAATAATGGGATTTATTTAATAGCACTAATAAACCCAATGTGTTTTAAACATAGAACAACCAGGTTTATGTATTTATAAGCAAATGCCGACGGGCCACATTTTTAGCAGCGAGCAACCAATCCACTTTTTATTTTTGCATACATCTATATATTTATATATACACAGGCATGGTCCTCCTCAACATGATGCAGAAACAGACTAAAAGAGAGCTATCAATGTACAGAAGCATAATAAGTGACATTAACAGTATCTAATAACACACACTATCTCTCTACCAGCATCTCCCTCTCCCCTCTCCTCCACACACACACATGCACACACCTCACCTCCAGATGCTTTCCTTACAGGTCAGTTACACAGGATATAGTTTTATACAGTCCATGGCAGCAACAGTCATGTTTACAACACCAAAGTCACTATTTAAAACCCAATAATATCTCACTGGAATATAAATATTCCTCCTGACATCACAATACTGAGTGAAGAAAGTCATGTTATCTCAGCATGAATCAGTCATTCATCCTGCTCTCTGTCCCTCCTCTACTGAGGAGACTCACTGTCTGCAGGTCGGCTGTCTCAGGTACATCTTCAGATAAAGTGTTAGCCTACATACAGACAGCTTTCATTTTAGTTTGTCTTTAACACTTTGCTGTTAGCACTGTGAGTGCGATGTGCTTGTGTCGACCGCGATCATAAATCATAATAGCGGTGAATGAGAGACTGCGGACAGAGCAGATTGAAATATGGCTTTCTACATGCTGATCACATGTATTGATAAAGTATTGGCTTGGCTGGCAGAGGTTTTATTGCACTTACTCACAGTAACAAGTGTAGCTGTCGTTAACTAGAGTCATCTTGAAATTAACGTTATATTACCTTCATCTGCACCGCGGCCCCACTGCTGCAGAATGAGGATAAATGAAACCGAAACTTTAAAAAATTACGCCGGTAATGGCGGAGCTTACTGTTATTATGGTGTTGATTAAACGTTCCTTGGGTTGTTTAATACCGGGTCTTGGTACCAATCCCTGCCCGGGCGTTTGAAGTCTCCTGGTTGGCCGGTGATAGATGGGTGTCAAACTGTCGTTACAGCCCGTTCATGCCAGGCTCGAATCAAACCCACCACTGGTGATGTACGCAATGTCTCATTTGATGTTGCTCAATACGACTCCAGAATGTCATTGCATTTTTTTTCTCAAAAGGCGCAGGTGTTGGGATTCACAGGACCACAGATGATTTATCATTTGGTAAAATCATCACTGATTTCAAGGCTTTTTCCTCTGCATGCTCTTTGTCTTTAAACGAAGGCCCCGTTTAGACGACAGTGATTTCAACTGAAAACGGTAAACTTTAGTTGCGTTTTGGCCGATCGTTTACACGGCAGCGGTGTTTTGGGTGCCTGAAAACGCAACGATTTGAAAACAGGTTCCAGAGTGCAACGTTTTGGAAACGGCAGCATCTCCGTTGTCATGTAAACGTGCAATAAGCAGTTCCTCTGAAAACAGAGACTTTTCGCACATGCGCATTACGGTTCAAGTCACTAGGCATGCCGACCGTCACAACAACAATGCTAAGCTCTGTTTGCGCTGCTCACCCTGTTGATTTGAAGTGAAGCGTAGATCTGTTACTGTAGCAACTCCACCTTGTCGTCCATCCAGACAAAGTTATCTGTGCATGCTTTCGCTAGTGTGTCTTCTTTGTTTTGGTTTGTAATCACGGCGTTGAAGAGTAAGGCGCTTCAGTGCAGGTGCATGGCATCATGTCGTGGTGTTGCTTTGCAAATTTACACTGCCACCCATTGGCCTGGCGTGCATACTACAGCGTTTCCAGTAGATTTTGCGGCTCCATGTGAACGGGGATCGTTTCATTAACGTCGTCATATAAACGCAGAAGTTTTTTAAAACGCAAAGGACAGACTTTTCCATTTTTACTGAAATCGTTATTGTATAAACGGCCCCAAAGAGAGCTAAGTGGCACCCATCTCTACAGGAGGTCTCACCTCACACCTCAGTGAGACTCAAGTCCCAAAACTTGATTGGACAAGTCCTTTTACAGTGACATGTGACTCTGTGATGTCACAGGCATCGGTACAAGGTCTGCTCCCTCCAAGCTTTCTTTCTCTTCTTGCTCCAGCTGCTGTAGCAGCTGCACCCCTCTTTCCAGCTGGGCCTGGGACAGCAGAGGCCCAAACTCCTGCTCCACAGCCCAAACCACTAAAGGGAGGACAACTGATCACAGACTCTCTGACCTGAAACAGAAAGGTAGAGTTGCAAACACAAGGTTTGCAACCAGCTTTCCAGCAACAAGGAACTAAGTGAGTTAGCACCCAGCGTCTAACTCTGCAAGGACCCCGAGCGACCAGCTTCCTCGGAGTTTCATCTTTGGAACAAAGGACCCAACAAAGACTGCACCTGGAACCACCTTCCCAGCCTTCTTCTGCCGGCTAACAGAGCAGTACACCACCAAGTGACTCTTTCCTCCATCCATTCAAGGATCGGTAATGTAACAACTGGACATAACTTATCACAGCTTTACAGGCTAAGCAAGACTGTTTGACTTGTTGTATGTGATTTGATGCTGTTTACTGAGTTATTGTTGTGATAGATTGCAGTTAGGTCATTGATTAGTTGGCTTCGCCACAGCTAAGTGTTTAGTTTGCTAATACTGTTCACAAACAGATTCTTGCATGCAACTAAAAAATCTCTGCACTAATCCAGATCGTTTGCAACACACGTCACATTGACATAGACTCATTAACAAATAGGCTTTCAACAGAGCTACACCCAAACAGGCATCTCCAAGTTCCTGCTTCTTATCCTTTGTCTTTGTCCTGACCACACGGTCAGACAGACACCTCCCCCGGAAACTGAAGCAGCCTTGATTCAGCCATTTTGGTAGTTCTCTGTTGTCAGCCATTTTTTTTTTGTAGGCCAAATGGCTACTTGATCAATACAACCGCCTTTGTCTTTCTCCTTTCTCTCTCTCTCTCTCTCACACACACACACACACACACACACACACACACACACACACACACATATACACACCAAGCTTGTATATAGTTAGTTAGAATTTGTGCGTTTTGGTTTGCTTTACTTATTTGTGAATAAATATAATTCTTTGGAATCATGCCTGCTGTCTGTTTAATGTTGCACAAGGGTGAATGAATAGTCAAGAACTCCAAAATCCTTCAGGCATTACCGTTAATTTTGGTTGTTATCATTAATTTAATTATTAATCAAACTCCAAATTAATAGTTTAGTGTATTTTATGAGACTGATATCTTTAACTGGCTATCATTTTTCCCTTTACGGGAATGGTGCCCCACAAGGTGATTTAATGTTAATTAAGTCACATTATTTAACATAATTATCAATTATTAATAATAATTATTAATTGTTTCCGATAGCCAATTTAACCCCAACATATCTGGTACCTCCGTGTGAAGCCTAGTGTGTTGATCCCAACATATTTGGTGCCTCCGTGTGAGGTAAATATATGTTGATTCCCAACATAGGTGTCAAAGCCGTGTTGACAGGTAAGAGGCAGATGAGAAAACTGCAAAATCACCTGGGGCAATGCGGGCAGGGCATCAAGGCCACTGTGGCCTTAGGGCAGATATTTTTTTCAAGGGCACAGGGCCAAATAGCCCTCGTGGCCCTCGTGAAATTCCTGCCCTGGTTACAACATTGCTTATTTCTCATAAATGTTTTCAGATTTATTTTAAAGTGTACGGTTTAGCTGTAAGATGAGAAAGTTTGTGACCTGGCTGCCATGTTGAAAACAGTCGATTGAAGTACCGAGCACCAGCCGGACCAACTTTCTCATTTTACAGCTGAACAGTACACTGAAATATATTTCTGAAAACATTTGAGTGACTGGCAGGGACCCTCCTGTTCCCTGGGGAGAGCTCCAACACAGCAGTGCTCAGTACTGGGGCTCATGAGTATCCCCATACATGCCTGATGTCCCTCACCCTGGACAACTCCAGTATGGGCGGTGTGTAGAGGTGAGCCAACTATGTCTAGTTGGCACTGCTCCACCTACAGCTCCAGCTCTGGTTCCTTTCCCGCTAGACAGGTGACATTCCACATCTCTAGAGCCAGTCTGCAATACTAGGGGTCAGCACGCCTGGGGCCCCGCCCCTGCCTGCTGCACCTGACCTCAGTGTCTGTCCCTGTGGGTGGTGATCCCACAGGGCGGCCGCTCCATGTAATTTCTATGAGCCCAGTCACAAGACGCTTGCCAGCCAGCCCCCCTCCTAGGTCTGGCTCCTGAAGGGGGACCCTGTTTCTCCATACCGGACTAGGTACACAAGTTCTGTTGTAGCAGTGTCATCAGAGTTTATGTTTATGTAAATTTCAAAAAATTCTCCCACTTTTTTTTTTTTACTAAGTTAAGTTCATTTTTTGGTAATTATTATTTATCCTTTTGCTTTTTTTTAATCCATCCATCCATCCATCCAATCATCCACTCATCCAGTCATACAATCTCTGGCCAGTTGTAGGCAGTGGAACAAAGTTTAAACACAACATTTACATATTTTCATCTGATAAAGTGCATATTAGGAACTTTTTTAGCAAGCTGTTGCTATTTACAAATAATCACATACACATCAAGAATTTGTTAGTTGGTGAGCTTCAGAGGTGTTGGCTGAGCAGCCCCTACTCCAACTCCATGCTTTACACACAGACATAAAAGTGGTATCAATGTCTTTTCATTCAGCTTGCGCTCAGCAATATACAGTATTGTTATGAGTCATGACAGCCAATATTGCCACCTATCATTTATGTTTCTTTTGAACTAAAAATAAACTTTTGTGCTTATTGTCATAAATTTCACTCGTACTCATACTCGTACTCGTTGTCCTCCGCTTATCTGGGTCCGGGTCGCGGGGACAGCAGCCTCATCAAAGAAGCCCAGACAGTCCTCTCCCCAGCCACTTCCGTCAGCTCTTCCGAGGGAACCCCGAGGCGTTCCCAGGCCAGCCGGGCGATGTAATCCCTCCAGCGTGTCCTGGGGCAGCCCCGAGGTCTCCTCCCAGTTGGACATGCTCGAAACACCTCCCAAGGGAGGCACCCGGAAGGCATCCTTACCAGATGCCCGAACCACCTCAACTGGCTCCTCTCGATGTGGAGGAGCAGCGGCTCTACTTCGAGTCCCTCCCGGATGTCCGAGCTCCTCACCCTATCTCTAAGGCTGAGCCCAGCCACCCTGCGGAGGAAACTCATTTTGGCCGCTTGTACTCGTGATCTCGTTATTTTGGTCACTACCCAGAGCTCGTGACCATAGGTGAGAAATTCTGACTGTTGTCTGCTCTTACGAGATCCCGAGATACTTAAACTCCTCCACCTGAGGCAGGACCTCCCCCCCCCCCGACCTGGAGTGGGCAATCCACCCTTTTCCAGCTGAGCACCATGGCCTCAGACTTGGAGGTGCTGATTCTCTTCCCAGCTGCTTCACACTCGGCTGCGAACCATCCCAGCAAGAGCTGGAGGTCACTGTTCGATGGAGCTAGGAGGACCACGTCATCCGCAAAAAGCAGGGACGAGATCCTCCCGTCACCGAACCTGACATCCTCCACCACTCGGCTGCGCTTAGAAATTCTGTCCATGAAAGTTATGAACAGAACCGGTGACGAAGGGCAGCCCTGGTGGAGTCCAACTCTCACTGGGAACAGGTCTGACAATTTATAATCAACTGTATGATCATGCGAGAGCCAAATAACCAACAGGATATCAGTATAGTAAAATCAGAATGTCAACTTTATCACATCTTTATCACATCTTCTTTTCATGTACCAACAGCTGAGAAACAGCTTATTCTCTTCCTTATAGACTCTTTTTGTATTGTATTTGTATTTGTATTGTATTGTATTTACCTTCTTCTGACTCTTTTTCCCCTCCTTCCATTTCATTTCCCCCCCTCCTCCTTCTTATTATGCATTCCACTGGACTCTCTTCCTCTCCCTTCTCTCTCTCCTGCTTAAGCTCAGAACAGTTTGCAAATGGCTCTGGTAGGGGGCTGACTGTGACTGTGACTGTGGCTTTAAGTGGAGAAACCATTGCTATCAACAGACACCCACTGTCCAACACACACACAGGCACACACCCTGTTTCAAGCCAAAATTGATGAGGCAGATTTATGACGGCTGCTGGCTACAACAAATTAAGTTGACAGTGATGTATGTGAGGGGGCCAGTGTCTCACTGCACCACAGACCACACACACACACACACATACACGGCACACAGCAGTGGCCCCCTACTCCCAGACCTTCTTGTTAGGCGTCCCTGTCAGGCCGCCCCCCTCCAGCATACCTACATAATAAAATTCCTCATTCTGATTTGTGTTTTTTCCTTCCCTCTCCCTATTTCTAACTATTAGAGGCAAAATTCATGACCTCCTGCCCTCAGATAGTACCTATCTAACCTCAAACACAGCTGTAAAATCTAATATATATTTAGATTGCTTCTCCCCAATTTCTCTTCAAGAATTGACTGCAGTGATTTCTTCTTCCAAATCATCGTGTCTCTTACACCCCATCCCAACTAGGCTACTTAAGGAGGTCTTTCCTTTAGTTAACACTCATATATTAGATATGATCAATATATCCTTATTAACAGGCTATGTACCACAGTCTTTTAAGATAGCTGTAATTAAACCTCTACTAAAAAAGCCCACCCTGGATCCAGAGGTGTTAGCCAATTATAGACCAATATCTAATCTTCCCTTTATGTCAAAGATCCTTGAGAAAGTAGTCGCAGACCAGCTGTGTGATTTTCTCCAGGATAATAATTTATTTGAGGAATTTCAGTCAGGATTTAGAGTGCATCATAGCACTGAGACAGCTCTAGTTAAAATTACAAATGACCTTCTGATTGCTTCAGACAAAGGACTCGTCTCTGTACTTGTTTTATTAGATCTTAGTGCGGCGTTTGACACAATTGACCATCAAATTCTACTGCAGAGACTGGATCACTTAATTGGCTTAAAAGGTTCAGCACTAAGCTGGTTTAAATCTTATTTATCTGATCGTTTTCAATTTGTTGACGTTCGCAATGAACCATCCTTACGTACTAAAGTTTGTTTTGGAGTTCCGCAAGGTTCTGTGCTCGGACCAATCCTGTTTACTCTATATATGCTTCCTTTAGGTAACATCATTAGAAATCACTCTATAAATTTCCATTGTTATGCGGATGATACTCAGTTGTATTTATCAATGAAGCCAGAAGAAAGCAATCAATTAACTAAACTCCATAACTGCCTTAAAGACATAAAAACTTGGATGAGCACCAATTTCCTGATGTTAAATTCAGACAAAACTGAAGTTATTGTTCTTGGCCCCAAACAACTCAGAGACTCTTTATCTGATGACATAGTTTCTCTAGATGGCATTGCTCTGGCCTCTAGCACTACCGTAAGAAACCTCGGAGTAATATTTGATCAAGATTTGTCTTTTAATTCTCATTTAAAGCAAACCTCACGGACTGCATTTTTTCATCTGCGTAATATTGTAAAATTAGGCCTATCCTGGACCCGAAAGATGCAGAAAAATTGGTCCACGCTTTGTTACCTCAAGGCTGGATTACTGTAACTCTCATTATCAGGTAGCTCTAGTAAGTCCTTAAAAACTCTCCAGCTAATTCAGAATGCAGCAGCACGTGTACTAACAGGAACTAAGAAACGCGATCATATCTCTCCTGTTTTAGCTTCTCTGCACTGGCTCCCTGTAAAATCCAGAATTGAATTTAAAATCCTACTGTTAACTTATAAAGCTCTAAATGGTCAAGCGCCGTCATATCTTCGAGAGCTCATAGTGCCATATTATCCCACCAGAACACTGCGCTCTGAGAACGCAGGGTTACTTGTGGTCCCTAAAGTCTCCAAAAGTAGATCAGGAGCCAGAGCCTTCAGCTATCAGGCTCCTCTCCTGTGGAATCATCTTCCTGTTACGGTCCGGGAGGCAGACACCGTCTCCACATTTAAGACTAGACTTAAGACTTTCCTCTTTGATAAAGCTTATAGTTAGGGCTGGCTCAGGTAGTACCCCTCTATAATACACCGGGCCCCTTCTCTCCTTCTCTCTCTCTCTCTCTCTCTCTCTCTCTCTCTCTCTCTCTCTCTCTCTCTCTCTCTCTCTCTCTCTCTCTCTCTCTCTCTCGTATCCTATTACTGCATCTAGCTAACCCAGCCATTCTGGATGTCACTAACTCGGCTTCTTCTCCGGAGCCTTTGTGCTCCACTGTCTCCCAGATTAACTCATACCGCAGCGGTGCCTGGACAGTGTGACGTGTGTGGTTGTGCTGCTGCCGTGGTCCCGCCAGATGCCTCCTGCTGCTGCTGCCATCATTAGTCATTAGTCATACTTCTTCTGTTATTATACACATATGATTATTGTCACACATGTATACTGCCAGGTATTAATACATACTTTCAACATATTGTACCGCAGTAACCAGAACTATAACTATAATATTATTACTTTCATTAATGTTGTTGTAAGCTACTGTCATTACCTGCATCTCTCTCTCTCTCTCTCTCTCTCTCTCTCTCTCTCTCTCTCTCTCTCTCTCTCTCTCTCTGTCTCATTGTGTCATATGGATTACTGTTAATTTATTATGCTGATCTGTTCTGTACGACATCTATTGCACGTCTGTCTGTCCTGGAAGAGGGATCCCTCCTCAGTTGCTCTTCCTGAGGTTTCTACCGGTTTTTTTCCCCATTAAAGGGGTTTTTTTGGGGAGTTTTTCCTTATCCGCTGTGGGGGTCTTAAGGACAGAGGGATGTCGTATGCTGTAAAGCCCTGTGAGGCAAATTGTGATTTGTGATATTGGGCTTTATAAATAAAATTGATTGATTGATTGATTGATTGATATTTCCTCTTGTCCACCTTCTTCCCTCCATCCCCAGACTCATCCCGCCGCCAGCAAATTGCCCTTGAAGGACAACTTCACATTTGATGACTACAGGTCAGTTTGTTTGTGTGTGTATAAGTGTGTTTGCAGAATGGGCCTGTTTTTAGATTCTCATGTCATCTTTTACATGTTAGTGTCATTCTTATATCATGTTTATGTTCCTGAGAATAATTCTGGCTGCCATCATTCCTATAGTTAGTAATAACAGTGTCATAAACAGGAGAAGTCAGATGACCAAACGGGTTATAAAAAAATGGAGGTTATTTGGAAGACAAACAGAAGGTAAATAGTACAAATTATTAGCTAAACTGTCTGTTGTAAACATCACAGTTTCCATTTGGCTTATTGGTTCAGGTTGGACTTGAACTTACTGTACTTGATGTAAATGTGTGCACTCACTTTTCCTATGCAGTGAGGGACTTCCACTGACATATCCAGCATGTAGTTTTACTTCAAAATAAGTGTTATAATAAGCAACGAGAATCTTTGTGAATCTCACAGTTCGATTTTGATTCCCTATGTTATGATTCAATATGACTCTGTCAACAATAGCCGTGGCCGGAGGCATTATGTTTTTGAGTTGTCCGTCCCATTCTTGTGAACTCAAGATCTCTATGAGAATGCCCTGAAGGAATACTTTCAAATTTTGCACAAATGTCCACTTGAACACAATGATGAACTGATTACATTTTGGTCACACTGTGACCTCATATGTCTTCTTCTTGTGAACACGATATATCTTATTCTTGTGAGCACAACATCTCAAGAACACCTTAAGGGAATTTACAAACATTCACTTGGACTTAACGATGAACTGATTTAGATTTTGGTGGTCAAAGGTCACTATGACGTTGCATCCGTCTCATTATTATGAATGTGATATCTCAAGAGCACCTTAAAGGAATTTCTTCAAATAACACACAAACATCCACTTTAAGTCAAGAATGAACTCATCAGAATTTGGTGGTCAAATGTTACTGTGACCTTGTCTCTCATTTGCGAATGCAATATCTCAAATTTGATAGAAACATTCACTTGGACGCAACAGTGAATTGATAAGATTTTGGTGGTCATAGGTCAGTGTAACCTTGCATCCATCTTGTTCTCATGAATGTGATATCTCAAGAATACCTTGTGGTAACTTCTTCAAATTTGATATAAATGTCCACTTGGACTTAACAATGAACTGATTACAATTTGGCGGTTGAAGGTCAAAGATCAAGGTCCCTGTGACCTTACAAAACATGTTTTTGGCCATAACTCATGTTTTCTTACGCCACTTACAACAAAATTTCAGACAGAAATGTCTAATAGGATAAAATAAAATCTAACAGTGATGACATTTTATGTACAAAAGGTCGAAGGACAACTTCACAAACACTTTCCTTGCCATTATTCCGCGTCATATCTCAGGAACAGAAGGGGAGACATTTGGTCGAAGACTGAATTGGTGACATTAACCTTGAAACTGTGCTGATTGCATAGACCTTCTGAGCTACCAGGGTTCATGGAGGCATACTTGTGCGAGGCGATAATTGTTTTTTTAGAATTGATTTTTGATTCTGTAATCAGACAATGGCACACTGTCCTCGAGCATTGCACACAACAAATGATATTACCACCTTGATGTTGGAAGGAACAGGCAAGTAGAAAAAAGACTGTGGAAATACACAACTTTTTTTATTGTGAACATTATGGCATATTTCCATTTTCCATCAATTTAGTGTGGAGGAACCCTAAAAGTTTAATTATGTACAATTATCAAATTTTTGATCACCTGATTTAATTCAGAATTGTGATTCTTTTGGACAATCTACCTGAACTGTTGGCTTGTTGACAACCAGTCAGCAATGGGCCAAATTTCACCCACTAAACCAGTGAGTGCGATGTTACTATAACTGATGGAGATAATGGCCAAAACTACAAAATACAACACCCAAGTGGTAATAAACCGGAATTCTCCACAAAGCTTAATTATTGCATGCTAAAGGAGCAGAGAAAGTGGGCCGGTGATGAATTATTCCTTCAGTATCTCCTCCCTCCCTGTCCTTCTCCATCTTCCCTCCTCCTCATTTCCTGTTTTTCTGCTCTGTTCACCCTCCACTCTCTTTCTCATCCTCCCTCCATCCTCCTTCCTTCTCTCTCCATCCTCATCTGATGCAAGGCTTCTCTCTGTTTGGCAATACACATCTAAGAGTCGAATCTTCCCTCTCCTTTATGAAGCAAGAACTACAATTGTCCAGGATGTCAATGGGATATGTAAACCTCACTGTAACAAGCAGTGATTGGTTGATTGTATCTACCAGGTGGGCAGTGTCCTCAGTGATGACCCGTCAGAACCAGATCCCTACTGAGGATGGCAGCCGAATCACTCTGGCTCTCATCCCCCTCTGGGACATGTGTAACCACATAAATGGACTGGTAAAGTTTTTGTCTCACACTCACACACTCTGACTTACATTATTATTGTTTTGGTAAACATCAAAATATATTTACTAAGTGCAGGTAAAGGCTGAATTAGTAAAAGTTGTTGATCTGCAGATTACCACTGGCTACAATCTGGAGGATGATCGTTGTGAATGCGTGGCACTGCAGGACTACAAAGAGAATGAACAGGTAAAGAAACTACCATTCATATATTTTCATCTTTATTGTCTCTTTTGCTTAACTCACACACAAACCTTTACATACAGTACACTGTCTCTGCAGCAACTATGTGAGTCAGAAATTACACTCATTGTTCAGACACACAAGTCAGCCAAATTTCAACTTCCTGTTTACATCAGCTAAAGCATTATGGGAACTCAGATGGGACAAACAGTATTCATCCTCCATAAAAATAAGGAATATAAAAAAGTAGGAGTGACAAAATTAAAAAAAAAAATTCTTGTTTTACTTGACCACATTTCATGCCTCTGTGCCAGCGATAGCTGAGGCTAGAGGCATTGTGTTTTTGGGTTGCACATCCCAAATGCAATATCGGAAGAACACCTTGATGGAATTTCTTCAAATTTAACACAGATGTCCACTTGGACTCAAGGATGACTGATTAGATTTTGCTGGTCAAAGGTCAAGGTCAGTGTGAACTTGTATCCATTTCATTGTCGTGAACGCAGTATCTCAAGAACACCTTAAGGGATTTTTTTTCCAAATTCCACACAAACATCCGCTTTGAGTTGAAGATGAAGTGACCAGAATTTGGTGGTCAAAGGTCACTGTGAGTCAGGGGTCGCGTTAACCGGATATTCTCGGTCATTGACCGTTTTTTTTTTTTACAACAATGACCGGAAAATCTGAAGACCGTCAGTCGTTTGACCGGTTGCAATTACCACCCCTGCCCACTTGGCGGCGGAGTGCACAGTCAGTGGTTTAAGTGGCTGCCGTTTTCACACTGCAGAGAAAAAGTCATTCATCTGCTTCATGTAGCGTTGTTGACATAACGGCCTGGACACACCAGATGTGTTAGTGCCGCAGAAGTCCTGCGAGTATACTCGCAGGCGCTTGACTGTCCACACAGGCAGCGCATTTCTCCTGCGCTCTCCGCGCCGGTTAAACATCGACTCCACTCGTCTGTTCCTGTCAGTACTCGATTTTTCACTTCAACAGGTCATTTTAAACATGGGTAAGTCCATATTTTAATCGTTTTTTATAACGTGATAAGTTAATGACAATTTGTCATTGCATGTCCATGTATTGAGCGTGTTCGATTAACACTGAATGAATAGGGCATATTGTTCTGACCATTTTATTTATGTAGTCTGTTGGCTCAATGACACAAAATTAAAATTGTAATGAAGTGATTAGGGTATTGAAAAATGTGTTCGATTATGCACTGTTGTGTTATTTTAAATTATAAACATGCTATTCCCTCACGTTCTTCAGTGCATGCTGTTGTTATTTTATTTTGAAAATTGGCCAGATTCTCTCATCTTTTCTGTGTCCGACTTCCTGTTTGGTACAATCCGCTCTATCCAGCTTGACAGAAGCGCTCACGGCTCGCGTGTAGACCAGACGCCAAACTGAAGCACTGCGGTGTGTGGATGTCTGTTCATCTTTTCGTTCATGTCCTTATTAATGCACACTTTATAACTTGCTTGTTGGATTTATTAAAAACGAACGAGTGAAAACTAAATGTCTTTGAATATCATTATTATCATTTAAAAACGAAAATTAAAATGACCGGTAAAAATAGATTATGACCGAATTTTTACGACCCTGTCGGTCAAAATGACCGGCGACAAAAAAAAGTCTAGCGCAACATCTGCTGTGACCTCATTTCTCACTTATGAATGCAATATCTCAAGAAGGCCTGGAGGGAATTTCCTCAGATTTGACACAAATCCACTTGAATTTAAGAATAAACTGATTAGAATTTGATAGTCAAAGGTCAGTGTCAGTATGACCTTACAAAACATATTTTTGGCCATAACTTGTGAGTTCTTATGCCACTTACAATAAAATTTCACAGAAATAGAATAACATAATGAAGTGATGATATTTTATATCCAAAAGGTCAAAGGTCAACTTCACTGTGACATCATAATGTTCAGCATAAAACACTTTTCTGGCCATTATTCAACATCATATCTTAGGAACAGAAGGGGAAACATTTGGTCAGATACTGAATTTGTTTGAATTCTAGTTTGACATGAGGTTTACAGTGTGCCATCAAGATTGTCCATTATCCCTGGAATCATGGCCAAAGCCAGATTTAGGCCATGACTCAAACTCCCTGCTCCCCAAAATAAATTCTCTAAAATTATAAGTATTTGTGATATGTACCTTAGCACATTTTTATTGAAAAGAAATGGGTTTTTCACAGTTTCAGCAACTTTTCCTTTAACGGTTTCTATTCTCCCTTGTATTTGTATTTATTTGTATCAGATTTTAGAGATCTTTAAAGTAAACTTTCTAAGAAATCATGGGCCTCTCAGAATAAAGTGTTATCATTTTATTTCCCAACTCCAAGATCTAAATGTTGTTTTAAAGCTCCCTCAGCGACATTCTGGTGAAGGAATACTGAATCCAGATGGAAAGATATTGAATCTAAAAATAAAGGAATCATCCAAAAAATGTGTTAAGTTTTTGAAATGTTACAACAATGTTAACTCCTCCGAGGTTGCTAAAAACCCTATAAAGAAGAGGATGTGACCTACAGCTGATGCTGCACACAGATGATATCCCTATCCATTCACATAGAGATATTTGTTGCATGACTAAAACACGCTCAGACATACACGCAAATTTCCACATCCTGCGTATGTGGGAAAAAGTGTCTTCAGAGAGAGCTGTGTAAAGTCTGATAGATGCCCTCAAGTGATGATACGTCAGGTGGGTCTGAAGACTGCAAGTTTGAAAAAAAGCTGGAGGTGTGGAGTTAGAAAGAAGTGAGTTTAACAAACCTCTGTAGCCTGCTGCTCATCTGTTGCTTCGGGTTACACTAGCTTAACATGCCAAATCTCAACCAACTGTTGACAGTCTTATTTATTGTGGCTAATGTAGGTGCCAGCTTGGACAAGGAAGAATGTGTGGAATAAAAAAGTCAATCTATCTGGTTCTGCTACATCCATTTTGATACTTTTTTAAATTTGTCCATCCTGAGTCTGACAGTGCTGTAGGAGTGACATGATAGATCAGTGGCATTCTCTGTCATTAAAAACAAAAACAAGATGAAGCATGAAGCATGTCTCACAATATATATCGTGCTACCTACATGATAACATTTTGCCAAATGTATTCTGAAACTAACAACATACAGCATGCTCACACAAGTAGTGACAGTGCCACAAGCCTGTAAATAAAAGGCTTGAAAACTAAGTGAAGGCAGTCTATGGTTCAAAGCATTGAAATGGTGTTATTTGGATCCTCCTTAAAAGACACTGACATAGAGACAGGTGATGATTGTGGTGTAGCTGCTGCTGATTTTTTCTTCCTATAGATCTACATCTTCTATGGCACGAGATCCAATGCTGAGTTTGTCATCCACAACGGCTTCTTCTTTCAAGACAACGCCCATGACCGAGTGAAGATCAAGCTGGGCGTCAGTAAGAGCGAACGCCTCTATGCCATGAAGGCCGAAGTGCTGGCACGAGCCGGCATCCCAGCGTATGTCCAACTAATCTTTTTCTCACAAGGGTGTCAAGGGCAAACATTCCTCCTCTTTTCTTTCTACATACCTACAAACACAGTGTCTGCTTTCATAGATGACTGAATGTGCAGTCTCTGCTTGAAGGGTTTTACTCTAAGGCTTTTAATATGGGTCAAGGAGAGCTTCAGGCTCATTACTAACTCCGTACACCTTTCATATAGCCGCAGTACACTTTTGTCTTTCAACAGGAGATATTTCAACCAATTAGGCCCCATTTGGCATAATTGAAATACATAATATAAATGTTGCAGCAAGTTTCTTTTTTTCCTCCCCCTCCCTACCAAGTGTCAATTTACCATCCACCCCAACACTTTTATCACCAAGAAGCTTAATCATTTTATCATTAGCCCCTTAATTGTATGCAGCATCCTCTGCTCGGCATTTTTAATCAGACGCCTTTTAATCTCTTATTGATGACAGTCTAAATCTCAACAGTGGAAATTAAATGAAACAATCCCTGTTGTTGTGGCAGTGCTCTATTAAACTGACAGATATGTTCGTAGATCACTTTCAGAGGAAACTGCAACAGATTCAGTGTCGGGTCTTGGTGAGACGTTGAGCGGCTGTGATCATCAGACGTGTTTGTACAACATGGAAATCACTCCTTTTGCCTCTACTTCATTTCTGTCTGATAAGTGGAATAAAGTGAGCACATTTGACTATTAATTTGCAAATTTGTAATTAGCTCTTTTTCCCAAGTCTCCATAGACCCACAGCACATTTAGAGAAGAGAATTTCCACAGACAGTTTGCTCTCCTGAGCTGGATGCTCTGTTGATGGAGCAGTGGTCATAGGGATAATTTAATAGGTGTGGGGTGGTGTCTCTAATGTATTTGTGCAGTGTAATAATGTTGAGCCTGTGCTACTGATCACCACATCGATCACTTTACTGGAATAGGTGGAAAATACGGTCCTCTTCCAAATTACCAATTTATAGTTTGTGGAATGGTATGATGCGGAATGGATTTTTGCTGAGTACTGGATGAAAATTGCTTGATATGCTTTTTTGTTACACTGCTGACTTTCACAATCCCGAAAAATACTTCAAACAGCAACATTAATTTTATGTTTAGAAAGACGAGAGAAAGACAAGAGTTTGATTTGATAGAAACGGTTGACATGCAGGCAGAGGTGGTGTCCTCAGTCAATTCTTATATGCTATTGTGAAAGTCAAGGTGATTTGTGTGTAAAAGCTCCAATTTGTTCTTTCTTCTTTCTTTTAGAGATCCCTGTACCCCAAAGTAAAAGACAAACTAACTAAATAAATTAGGGATGCATGATATTGAATATGGTATTTTGCCAATATATAACAACTTAATTGCCCAATAACCAATACTGATACTGATATATCCACATTTCCCTCACCTAATTTTAATGATCAGGTCTCTTATGTAGTGAAATTCACATCATATTATGCATGCATACTCTTATCATGATGGCCCACCAGCAGTTGGAGGCATGAAATAGTATACTTTTCAGTGTATGTAATAGTCATTTATTGTGCAAAAAATAAAAAGTAATTCTGATTACTGATTAGTAATTTTAAGGCCAACATCAGCTGATACTGATGATATGCTGATATTATCGTACATCCCTAAAATAAACCAAATCTATGTTCATCTCATTCCAGAGATCCTTTTTTTTTTTTTTTTTTTTTTTAAATTGCCTTTTTGAGAAATACCCTTATTTGTCTCTGTCTGAGAGTTGGATGAGAAGATTGTCAATCTCATGCTAAGGTCCGCCCAGCACTTGCTGTCAGTGTCAGTGTGTTTATTTATTTTAAGTGTGATCTGTTTTATAACTATTTGAACTTATCTAAAGTGTCTTTGAATACCATGAAAAGTGCTCTATAAATAAAATGTTATTATTATTATTATTAATATTATAATCCATTGCAGCATCTCTAGATTGCCAAATTCACTCCATGAGCACAGGTTTTAGTAAGTAGGTACTGAACATTGCAGCTTCACTGTGCGTTCACACCAAAAGCTGCCAGAGCTGCAAAATAGCAGAAAGCAGCTCAAGTCACTCATGATGTCAAATTCTGAACATTCGATTATGTTTCTCAATTTAAAGGAGCCGCAAAGCTGGTTACTGGCTGGAGCATAGAAATGTGACTTTGTGCATTTGCCTGAGTACAGAAACTTTCACGTTTGGACAATGAAAACCGAATAAAAAGTCTAAATAGGTCTGACATTAAACATTAAACACACACAGCCTGTGTTGCGTTCAGGCGTTGTCACGTAAATAACAAATTCCAGCACTTGAATAAGCCATAGCACAACACAGCAGCATGTCAAGTGGGCCGAACCCGAACCGAATATGAGCAAAAATTTTTGATTTGTTACTCCCCCCTCAAAGCTGTAAACACTGGAAACACTGTCAAAGGTTTGCGTTCGAGTGCCTACTGTGCAATTAGTTAAACTAGTGGTAAGGAGAGCAAATTAATTACACTGGGCTTGTTCCCAGCTCCATAATAAGTTGTCAAGCAGATATTTTCGATATGTTATTTAAACGTAGATAGTTTGTCTTGCCTGTTCCTTCTGTCCCTCCCCTTTCCCCTTATACACAGGAGACAGCAGAGTTTTTTCCCCACCCACATCCTGCTTCTAATTGGCTCTGACCCTGATGGCAACGAGTACTAGCCAATCAGAGGCAGAGCAGGGTAATGTGTTTTTTTTTTCAGGTTAGGAAAACGTCAGTCCTGTAACTAAACGAAAAAGTTAGATGAGTGCATAAAAAGCAATAATAAAGAATTTGTGAATTAAGGATGATATTTTGTTCTGTTGATCTGTTTTCTAATGTTAAATAATGTTAAAAGGTGGTTTAACTCTCTCTTGTGGTCATTGTCCTGAAGCTCGGGGGGAGAAAAATAAACTGTACTGTGGGTACAGTTTTGCAAAACTGCGCAGAGTTTATCTGGCCACATGGATGTAAATTGACAATCTGTACCCACGGTTCAAAATCTGTCCCCACGGATTGTAAAACCGTGCACACAGTTTATTTAATTTTCTCTCACCAGAACCTAGGGGGGCTCCGCAGAAAAAATCACTTGTTTTGGGCTTGTTTTCACAGGCCTGGTTGCTTATTTGTCTCGCGAGATCTGGCAACACTGCTCAAGGGCCGTGAACAGCACAGGAAATATCATCGGCTGGTGCGGAAGTTGCGGCTGGATGGGGAGAGGTTCCAGCGCTACTTCAGGTCGAACATAGATCAGTTTGACAGCTTGCTGCTTGTTTTGAAGTAGGAACAAATGTATGGTAGGAAGTAAAAGTTTCTGAGGATGTACTCTGGGTTCCACACAAGTGATGGACATCTACATTCCGATTGGTTGCTGGTCATTTGCAGCACAAACGCGTCACAGCTAATTTGCGTAAAGTTAAACAGGCTTCAACTTTCATTTGCAGCTCAATTCGCCAAACTGCCACAGCTCATCGCTTTTGCATCTCAAAACGCCTCTAGTTGCCACATGTCCATTGAAAATGAATTAGACCTGTCGCCTTTGCAGCTCTGGCAGTTTTTGGTGTGAACGTACAGTCAGTGTGAAAGAAGGTCTCTGGGAAGCTGCATTACTGCACGACCTGTTGTTCACCAAGAAGTAGTAGTAGCATGTGGGCAAATTTTGGAGCTTTAAACAAACCAGAATGTCTATGTGTCCAGTCTTCAAGTTTAGCTAGACTAACCACGCCCTGACTCCAGCTCTGTACTAAATACAGACATGAGACTCATATAAATCTTCTCATCTATAGGGGCGTCAGTAGTCTAGTAGATAGTGCTGGTGCCCCACGTACAGAGGCGTTGCCTCGCTGCAGCATTTGCGGGTTCAAGTCTGGCCTACGACCCTTTTCTGCCTGTCAGTCCCCATTCTCTCTCTGTCCTCCAATTTGACACACTGTCCTGTCAATTAAAGGCAAAAAGCACAGAAAAATAATCTTTAAAAAAAAAAAAAAATCTTCTCATCTATCTCAGAAAAAAAGAAAGTTGGCCCATTTCCCAAAATGTTGAACTATTCCTTTAAAGTCTGTCCGCAGTTTTATGCTGCTGTCAGTTCAGAATGTCAGAATCTATATTACAGGATTATTCTGCTATATGAGGAGTCTCTTTTAACACAATTTGTCACATATTAGTGTACATGTAAACAATACACAGTCTTTTAATTTTTGGTTATGTTTATAGATTCATTACTAATGTGTTGGTCTGTATGTTGTGTTTTCAGGTCCTGTATCTTTGCTCTGCACTGTAATGAACCCCCCATTTCAGCTCAGCTCCTAGCCTTCCTCAGAGTGTTCTGCATGACAGAGGGTAAGACACTGAAAGATACACCAATACACACAAACAAACAAACAAACAAACACAGCAACAGGGCATCCCCTATCTTGAAACCACAAACCTGGCAGCACATTCTAAAACAAAACATGCCACAGTATCCAACCTTCCTCGGAGACCGTCGTCAAGTGACCTCCGCACATCGCCGGAGAGGAAGAAATGGAGAAAAGGTGGAGGTAGAGGAGAAAGAGAGAGTAGCAGAGTAAGACCTGTCCATTCCTGAGCTGGTCAATTGATCAAGGCAGGCCACCAGATATTTTGAGGGAGTAATCCACAAGAGGATTTACAAAAGTCATTGTATGCAGAATGGCACTAGTGTCATTGCCAAATCCTCCTCTGTCATAGTACTCATTGCTTGATATATTATGCACATTTTTTGTTGCATGTTCATTTTCATTTTTAAAATGGCTCCAATGCCTTTGAATGACTGTGTGTGGATGTTTTGCATGTGTTTTTGTGTGTCAATATACACAGGTGATATAACAGGTGTGACACGATGGAATAGTGTGCTCACACAACTGGGATGCTGCAGTTTGGCTCTTTCACCTTCCCATGTAACAAAGCCATGTTTAAGTCCTCAGATTAAAAGCAGTAGGAAAAGAAGGAAGAAAATACTGTCAGTGACTTCCTTTACACATGACAGAAATGGATATAATAAGGATATAATCACAAAGTGTTGGAAAGTCAACACAAACTGTCTTAGCAATTGTTTTTCACAATAGGATTTGTCAAAAGAAGTCTAAATTAAAGGGTTAGTGCACACATTTCAATGTCTTCTTCACAGTTTATTGAGAAGATTATTAGTTTCATCTCTGTGTGTCCAAAACTAAGTCAGTTAAGTCTGCTTTGAGTATAGACATGGGCTTGGAGAGAGCACATGAAAAAGCTAAATGCCTCATATTAGCCATTAAAGCATTGATTCTGTTACGCTCAAGCTAACTTAATCTGCTGCTGGTGATGTTTGACATTTTAACTAGTAAAAGTAACTGTCACCACCGACTAAAAATGTGAAGCCTGCAACCTGAATGTTAGCTATGTGCTAATATAAAAGAACAAGGAGAGATCAAACATTTGATAAGAGATTTGTTAGAAAAAGAGCATTTCTGCATTTCTTGGTATTTGTCGAGTCAATTTGTCAAACCAGTTCCAAAATGGAGAAAACACTGGAAGCAGGGGGAAACTAGTAGCCGGTATCTCTTTGAAAATATAAAATGACCCTGCCAACAACTCCGTAACTGTTATGCATGTTGCACTACATGGAGCATCTCAAATACCTTGTCCTTGTCTTTTGAAGGCTAGCAACTAAGGGTTTTCCTATAATATAATTAATAACTACTCTGGATTCATGGAAGATGTACTGTTACAAAGTTGATACAGCCAAACCAGCAATTTCACCCTGCTGTCAGTCGATGCTAAGCTAGACTTAATATGTCCAGAACCTCCCTGTCAGTCTGCGAGATATAGAGATGACATGAGTATGAACTTATCATGTCATCTGACTGCAGGGTCCAAATTATTTCTAATTGGGTCCAGGTAGGGTTCAAAGTATTAATACAGCAAATTGATTATTATGGAAAAAAAAAATCATTACCTAGAAAATGCATTTCTTACAGAAAATGCGTGGGAATGCTGAAAGCTGGGATGAATTCAAAAGCATTGCTGAAAATGCAGAAATATAACAGGCTAAAAATATGCAGAAGTGGTAGTCAATCAAAACATGTACAGAAGAAGTATAATTACATTGTGACCTCTTTAAAACTTAAATGAAGTCTGTAGATAAAAGTGTGGAGAGTAGTAGAATTTCACACTGCAGTATAACGGCATTTTTAAAAGCTTTATTTTAAAGTAAACTAATATTACCACCTGTGGGCTTTTATTTTGAAAATCCAGTCTTTTGTCTAGTTCCACCGACACATTGGGGTGAAGTGGGTGTGAATGAGTTGACATCCTGCATTAGACTAACTCCTCTTGATGTGGCTTTAAGTTTTTTAGCAAGTTACCAGTGTTGGGCAGTAGCATCACTACAAGGAGCGATGTGACTAACTCATATTTCTAGCTTAGTAGCTTGATAATTATGTCACTACTTTTTGAGTCAAACAGCTTCTCAGTAGCAAGTTGATTAATTTACAGAGTAGCGCGGTAGCATCCACAAATGTTGGAAAAGCTCTTAAGGTTAACTGACTTTTTTTTCTGTGGAGGTCTGGATAAAAGTGAG
Organism: Epinephelus fuscoguttatus; assembly: GCF_011397635.1. NCBI lineage: Eukaryota > Metazoa > Chordata > Actinopteri > Perciformes > Serranidae > Epinephelus > Epinephelus fuscoguttatus. The sequence goes on along the minus strand of NC_064765.1, from coordinate 41,295,798 downwards.
GATAATAAAACTGATAAGTAATGTCACTGACGCCAGCACCACACTGAGACATGTAGACGAGGGAAGCACTTCCACGTGACATCACATGCTAATCCTTCAGTTTATTCTGCTTGCTGCTTTGCTATTGGCTTTCTTGGCAAGACCCGCCCTACTCTGCCTCTGATTGGCTGCATTGCACTTCTTGACATGTCTGTCAGTTGTCTTGCCTATAGACTGTATATATTTAGTGTATTTGCATTGGACACTAGAGAAATATACATAAGGGCCAAGAATAGAGCTAGAGAGACAGAGTAGAATAGAGCTAGAGAGACAGAGATTTGACAGAGTCAAAAAATAAAAGTAGCTTTGCAAGTAGCAAGTTACTTGTGCCATTTACTTATAGCTTAGCTTGTTACATTTTGTTACTTTGGGGGTAGCTTCAATGTACTGAAACTGTGTAACTGGTAGCCTATAGCTCACTACATTTTCATTTAGAGCATATCTAAGTATAACAGTAAAGGGGAACAATTATCAAGGTTCTGCTGTTTTCCAAGCTTGCTAAAACTAACTGGAGCACAAAGTGAAAAGGGGCAGGACTCAGGAAGGGGCAATTGTACTGATCCTTTGCCCAGTTGTTACTTTGCCAGTCATAAATGGAGGGAAGAGTTGCTTTGTTAGCTGGCTGTAGTCCATGGTGGATGAGCAAGGCTTGAAAGAATTGTGTTTTCAATGCAGTCTTTGTTGTGCTGTATTTTGACTGTGTAGATCAGAGGAAACTGGTCACTCCTCATCCTCGCACAGTTAGCAGTTTGGTGCTAACCTGACTTTGTTAATCCTTTGCTTGTGAAGTTAATTTGCATATTCTGAGTTTAAAAGTTGGGGAAGGGTGTAGTAGCTCCAGCTGCTCAACAGCCCACCTCTGTGGAGAGTCCCAGTACAAAGAAAGAGAAGACCAGAGCTTTCCCCTTGTATTGATCTGTTGATCTCACAGTTCAGATGCAACAGTAATCAGTGGTGAATGTGGACTGGCCCAGGTGTGAAATACATAGAGGATTGTGGGAAACTGAATTAATTTGGCTACCCTTTGTCCAAAGATCAAATGATGCTACAGCAGCCATTTTAAAGAGGGCTGAACTTATGCTTTATATGTCCAATTTAGAGTTGCACAAATGAACAAATCATGTGTGGAGTCCAGTGATCCCAACATATTTATTCGTTCTTTTAGGCTAGAAGAAGCAGGTGCAGTGATATTTAAATGGTTTCTGACTGTCATGTCTTCAAGACTATTCCAGATCGGGTCTATTTTGTTGGAAAGTAAATTATTTGTAAATCAATTTTGGGTTTGTTATTTATGGGTGTGTTTGCAAATCAGTCCAAAACTTTGGACCCAAGAAGACCTCCACTCTGACAGCTAAATGTTTTATCTGTTTTGTTTTTTTCTTCCTGTAGTTTCAGATCTTACAAACCCATTACTGTTAATAAACCAAGTCACCTTCAGTACTTTTCTCTAATGGCTGGCTATTGTGTTTTGGTTTCTTTTGAAGAAATCAGTCAGTCAATCAATCAATCAATCAATCAATCAATCAATCAATCAGTCAATCAGTCAAATATATGTCACATGGAATTATACAAGGTGCAACTCCAATGACATGTGATGTCATCTGCTCCTTTAATTTGTGCTGTGTAATTTAGTCCTTTTTTGCATTTTCCAAAATGCAGTCAGCCCTAATTAGAGACAACACCAACACTGGCAGCAGCTTGATACTCCACCACTGAATAAGAAACCATGGATGAAAAGACTGCTAACATAAAGTTTGCTTACAGAGGAACTAAAGGACTATCTGCTTGGAGATCGGGCCATCAATAAGATCTTTACCCTGGGCAACAGTGAGTTTCCTGTCAGCTGGGAGAATGAGATTAAGTTGTGGACTTTCCTTGAGACCCGAGCTGCTCTGCTGCTCAAGACCTACAAGACCACCTCACAGGTCAGTCGGCTGAAGGTTATGTTGTGTAAATAGTTGACATGGACAAAGTGGCAAATGTTCATTATGGTTCAAACCAACTTGACCTTCCAAATATATTGAATATTCATTCATTTTCCATAACCATTTATCCTCCTGAGGGTCGTTGGGGGGGCTGGAGCCTATCCCAGCTGACATTGGGCAGGAGGCGGGGCACACCCTGGAAAGTTCGCCAGACTGTTGCAGGGCTGACACATAGAGACAGACAACCATTCACACTCACATTCAGACCTACAGGCAATTTAGAATCACCACTTAACCTAACCTGCATGTTTTTGGATTGTGGGGGGAAGTTGGAGTACCTGGAGAAAACCCACGCTGACACGGAGAGAACATGCAAACTCTGCACTGAAGGGCTCCCCCACCCTGGAGGGGCAGTGCTAACCACTATACCACTGTGCCACCTATTTTGAATATGTGAAGTTTAATTTGTCATTTATAAGCCTCTTTGCCAATAAGGCAGGCATTATATTTTGTTGACAAGGATTAAATGTCAAAGTCACTATGACCTAACAAAATATGTTTTTGGCCACAAATCAAGAATTTATACACTAATCATGACAAAATTTCAGACAAATGTCAATTCGAATAAGACTATAAAGTGATGAAATTTTATATCCAAAAGGTCAAAGGTCAACATCACTGTGATACCATGATTTATTGCAAAAATGCTTAACTGGTTATTAGTCAATGTCATAACTTTGGAACAGAAGGGGAGACATTTGGTTAGATAATGAACTGGTGACAGTAATTTAGGTATCCACCTTGAAACTGTGCTAAATGTAAAGATTTTCTGTGCTGCCTGGTTTAAGATTTGTGTGAAGCATCTATGTTTTAGAAGATGTAGCTTCTTTGCAGCAACATTTGAAGCATATTCAACTGTCATGGCTACATGTGACTCTGATTAGACACGGATATAAACTGTAACTGCAACTTGACTGGTTCTCAGAGGCATACAAGTGCAAGGCAGTAATTCTATTACTTATCTTCTCCTGACCTTTTGTCATCTTTCCCTCACTCTTTCCTCCCTTTTTCTTAACTCCTGGCCTGGTCTCTTTTAGGAGGACGTCTCTATGCTTGAGAAACCTGATCTATCGCTCCATTCTCGCATGGCAATCCAGCTCCGCCTAGCTGAGAAGCAGATCCTGGAGAAAGCCTCAGCCAGTGGACGGGCCAAACGTCTGCATTTCGAGAAGAAGCTGGAGGAGGGCGCTCCGTTGCCTCTGTACGAGGAAAGCGATATTGCTTTGCTGGAAAATACTGATGCAGATGAAAAGCTTCCTATCATCCTGCGCAAGCTGGAAGAGGTGGAAGAAGGTCAGGAGATCCAGGTGGAGGAGCACAGTCACTTCCTGAATGGGGAGAAGGCTGTGTATGGGATGGATATGGAGGCTAATGGAGAAGCAGTGCAGGAGAAGACTCAGGAGAAAGTCAGCAAAGATGATAATTCAGCTTTGGACTTGATTGGAAGTTCAACCCAGAAGACACAAAGGGAAATGACTGACCTAAGTGCCAGTCGAACTGAAGATAATCCCAAAGACAACAGTGACTAAATATTATTTCACTCACTGCCACAGCCAATGCTATTTATTTGTTTTTGAGTCTCCCAAATGACTAAAAAATACGGAAACTGGAAAAAATTGCAGGGCTTTTCCGACTGTACATTCATCCAGTGTGGCTTTTCTTAGTTGTTCTCAGCTGAACTTGTTTGAAAATGCTTTTGATTGACATTAGCTTTTGTTTGATGTTGAAAACATAGGTTTACATCAAAACAGTTGGGGTCTTGCAGCATAAAAGAAAGTGAAGAGGGAACACCACAAAGTGGTTCCAGCAAATTGTTAGGTGAAGAGAAAAAAAACAAAATGGAGTTAGGTGAATGTTATTTCCACAAAGCCAAAACGTCTCTGATCTTGTGAATTGACTGGTTTATTACTGCAGTTTGTCTCCATCTATGTCTGGTATGCTTTGAGTTGACAGTCATATTTTCTAGTTTATTTTGGGGTGTGCCACTGAGTTAAGACTGTCACTGCCCTCTCTTCCCCTGTTTTTTTCCCTGGTTAGAATCATTTCAAGCAAAACATAAAGTTATTAACCTATGAGTTCAGCATGACAAGCCAAAATGAAAGATAGTTTCTGCTTTTATATTAAAAAAAATATCATGTACCAAATGTACAATTTTTTTTTACCATCAACTTGTACATTTTCCGTCATCAGATGACTGCAGCCCTTATTTCATAACAAAGAATTTGTTTTAATGTGTGTTTTAAAAAGAATGTTTATGTTTATGTCACCAAAAGGGAGTGACTAGTGACCTAATGATCACTGAGAAAGCCATATGCAGCACTGAGGACTGGATCAAACAGAAGATGATTAAATAAAAAAAAAAAATCATGTGAGCATGTCAGTAGATTTTTATTCTCTTTAGTTTGTTGTAACTGTGAGGGTGGTCCCAGTAGACTCTGATTCTGTCGACTGATATAAAAAAAGAACAACTCTGACTGAGTCCCTAGCAGTCAATACATTGTGGAGGGAAGCATGCAATTTTGGCCGAGACTCTCATCAGGACATTTGACCTTATTTTAGAAAATGTGAATGTAGGTATATCCAGTTTAATCCATTTACCCTAAATGACTTATTGGGTAGTGAATATGTGAAGTGAAATTCAAACATAACCTGATATGTCCATTACTTCTTCCATTACTTTGTGTAGCTACTTCATGCTTCAACTCTACTACAGTTATGCAGGGACACATATTTGTTTATAGTGGTACTATGTTTGGCTCAATAATAATGCATGATTGACATTGTTTGGCAAAATAATCACCAGTCAAGGTCCACCCACTACTTTTTGGAGCTTTTGAAAATGTTTCACAGTCTTTTATCAGAACATGTAATTGTTGGTTAAGGTGTCATCATTTAATATAACTATGGAACTTGGGTTAATGATAACAAGTGGTTGTATATACGGCGTCCCTCCTTACTCCTCATTTCCACTTACGTATGCGTACACATAGACGAGTCAACTGGAAGTCCATTGATTCCAATGGGAATCTTCGTGATATCTGATGTGCCTGTGAAACTCCTCCCCTCCGTAATATTTCGGTCTGGAATTTTCCTTGAGTACGTTAAAAAAAAATTTACTTTTGTGGTGGATTTCGGAGAGACCATATGACAGTGTGCTAGCTTAGCTAACAGGCTGCTAACTTGGCTATTTCCTTCAATTCAGTTGCCTTTGTTGATTGTCAAGAGAGTTTGTATGATTAAAGAGAACTTGTTTATCCAGTTTAAACACATTGTAAATATAGAATAGAAAAGAATATCGTTTATTTGTCATTGTCACACGTACTACGAAATTAAAGTGCCACCTTGTCAGTGCATAAACTCATAAAACTATATCATATAAAACCATAAGCAGCATTAAAAAGAAGACAGCTAGAAATAAATAAAAAGCAAACATACAACCATACATGCTCTTCTCGGTCATTTGCACAGTCCATTATTGCACTAAAAACCTGTTATTGCATTCTTGCAAGTTCAAACAGGGAATGATCAAGGTGTGAATTGTCCTTCATAATTTTCTGTGCAGTTCTTTCAGAGAGGGGAGAAGGCTGTATTTATGATCCTCTGGAGCTCTTTCCTCTGAGCCACTGTGCAGCTGGACACTAGCAGTCTCTGGGTGGTGATGTTCGTCCTGAGCACCCTCAGGAAGTACAGTCTCTGCTGGACCTTTTTCAGCAGCTCAGAGGTGTTCACGCTCCAGGTCAAGTCGTGCTCAATGTGGACTCCCAGGAAGTGAAAGTCAGCCACCCTCTCCACACAGTCCCTGCTGATGAGTAGTGGTGGAATGTCCGTTTTCTTTTTCCTGAAGTCTATTACCAGCTCCTTGGTTTTTGAGGTGTTAAGGAGTAGGTTATTCTCCCTGCACCACACTCTCAGCTGCTCCACCTCGTGCCTGTAGGCTTACTCATCCCCCCCAGAGATGAGCCCCAAAACAGTGGTGTTGTTCGCAAACTTGACAATGGTGTTGCTGACGTGGGCGGGGGAGCAGCTGTTGGTCAAGAGGGTGTAGAGCAAGGGGCTCAGCACACAGCCCTGTGTGGAACCGGTGCTGAGGCTGAGGGCCGTAGATGTATGGTGACTCATTCTAACTCTCTGGCTGCAACTGGACAGGAAGGTGCTTACCCACATGCAGGTGGAATGTTGAAGTCCCAGGTACCCCAGTTTGTCCACCAGTTTGTGCGGGGCAATGGCGTTAAACGTGGAGCTATAGTCCACAAAGAGCAGCCACGCATACCTCCCCGGCTGTTCCAGGTGGAACAGTGCAGCATGAAGGGCTCTGGCTACGGCATCCTCTGTAGACCTTTTTGCTCTGTAAGCAAACTGGTGTGGGTCAAAACTATTGGGCAGGAGTGACATGATGTGACCCCAGACCAGTTTTTTGAAGCACTTCATCACCGCTGGAGTGAGTGCAACTGGCTGGTAGTCATTGAGACTGGAGATGTGAGGTTTCTTTGGCAGGGGGAATATGGTGGAGGACTTAAGACAAGGTGGAACAGTAGACAGTAGGTGAAGACTTCAGCCAGCTGGTCCGTGCATTACTTCAGGACCCATCCTGGAACGCCGTCAGGTCCAGCAGTCTTCCTCGGGTTAATGGCCCGTAGAGCGGGCGCCTGACCAAAAATCTGAGTAATGTTATTCTGCTAAAATATGATTATACATTATATACAGTCAGATTGTCATTATGACATGTTCAGCTGTTTCATACGTCTTTTTAATGAAATATTTCACAAATCATGCTACGTACATGGCAGGCCAACATCTTCATTTATTTGTTGCCATGCAATATTGATCCTGGTTTTTGTCCTGGTAATGTTTCAGGTGAATATTCCAAACTTGTGGATGGTGAAAAATGGACAAAATTAATTTTTCCCCCATGGCTACAGGTAGTTTCTATGAGATTTCTATCCACCCATAAAGAAATGCACGTCCTGGACACTAGAGGCATCATCTGTATATTTATGGATCTATGGACACCAGTCACATGCATAAGTGGAATTGAGGCGTTCATGATGATGATTCAATCATCGCTCAAGAAGACCCCGAGTCCATTCGCATTAAGACACATCACTGCTTTTTCTTTTCTTTTTCTTGGAAGGCTGTAAACTTTTGTAAACAGTTTGTCTAAAAATGACCTAAATACAAAGATGTGGTGGCAGAAGAGAAGGCTGATAGGAAGAGAGGGCAGTGTGGCCTGTTTCTAATCACTGCGCTCACGCTCTTAGCTCCTGAGCTGGAAGTCAGTTAAACTACTTTGGAACCAGATGCTAGTAGTATTGCTGCCAGTGTGACAACCAGGAGCCAACCAGGATATAGTATTCTTTAACTGAACTATGAGTAGAACTGTGTGTAAATGTGATGTTTTCACATTACAGATGACCAACAAAGGCATTAACATATGAGTGGTACTGGTATAATATGAGATTGATGTAGGACTTTAATATGGGACTGTACCATAACTGGGCAGAGGTCATAAACTCAAGATTTCTCAGACTTGTATGTAAGGTGTATCAGTAATAATGTATGGGTGGGTAAATATATAACTATATAAAATGTCACCTGACTCTATGCATCAACCTGAAGTGCAAACCCTTAGTGGACTCTGAACATCCTGACTCTGGCAGGCCTTAGTTGTATATGAGGGGGAGGTGGTTATGTTTCTGGCATTGGATGATTCTGACTCCAGTCCTCTTCCCAATCAGGGTCAGAGTCAATGGTCTACTGGGGAAAAATCAGTGAGGAAATTTCTATCTGACACTAGAGGCCATCTCTGAACTAAGACATATGCATTACCATCTTCCCCGTAAATAACCACCTGCTATCATGTGATCAAACTGCCTACTTACTGTAGGTCACGTGACATCCAATCCACCTCAGGAAAACTGAGGAAACTCCATGTTAGGTCAATAATAAAAAAAAAAAAATAGTAATGTTGGGATGTTTCACACTTGCCAAGGCATTAGACATTGCCCAACCCTTCTCCATTTACTGATGAGGTCTTTGGGATGTGGTTGAAAGCTCCAGTGATTACTAGTAGGTATACCTTTAGTTAAGATTGTCTTGACAAACTGCTGTTCCCAGAGTCAAGAATGAGTTTGCGAGCTTACTAGTCTTGATATATATACTCTGGTAAATACTGCACCTCTAGTCCTAGACCTTGAGAGTTTTCCTTATCTGCTGCGAGGGTCCTAAGGACAGAGGGATGTTGTATGCTGTAAAGCCCTCTGAGGCAAATTGTGATTTGTGATATTGGGCTTTATAAATAAAATTGATTGATTGATTGATTGATTGATTGAGACAGCAGAATGAAATGTTACACTATAACTTCTGTAAAGGTGAGCTGTACTTAAATAGTAAGTACATAGGCCAAACTCTCACCAGGGATTAGCTCTGGAACACAGTGGACTATCTTTTCTGATCATGCCTTCATCTTTACCTTAAGTAAGTTCCTTAGATAAACAGGTGAAATGTGCCTTGTCCGCTGTCTCTTACAGTGGAGCAGGTGGGTCAAATGTTGACGCTGAAAGAAAAGATAACCAAAACTATAAAAATGAAATATATGAGGGGACTGTAAGCAAAGCTGTTGCTCATGTCAGATCCAACTGTTTGGTTGTTTTAACATTAAAGTTTCTGTAGTCAGATACACCATTTAAAACTGGTCGAACAAAGTTAACCATGCAGTAATATATAGAATCATATTCAATAGAAAGACTCATTCTCAGTGACCATGCAACACTTTCCAGAAATTTCAATCCAATCGGGCCAAGCGGGTTACTTGGTCTGCAGTGGTGTTTGGGTGGGTGGAACGTGTCAGGTGGCATCCACATGAATGCCAGGACCCAAGGTTTTGTAGCAGAACATTGCATAGTAACAAGATGATCAATGTTATGCACTTTACACACCAGTGGTTTAAATGTTTTGGCTGGTCAGTGTATATGCCCTGTTGGGTTGTTTTCTGCTACAGTAGCAGCCGTAGACATGGCTTTGTTGCAGCCTGTTTTTTTCCTTCGTCTTGCTTGGGCACTTCTTGCAAATATCAAACAGTTGAAGAAGCTTGTTTGTAAATATGATTGACAGCTTCTTGTGCTCAAGGATCAATTACCTTTATCAGCTTCAGTAGTCATTTTCTGTGTTTTACACACTGAAAAGGAATGAATAATCCTGACAGATTTAGCAGAATCCATCTAAATGTATCTTTAATTACAGCAAAATTATCGTTTAAAAGATATTTTTTTAAAAAGTTATTATTTGCATCATGCTGTGTGGTAACAAATCTTAAGTGTGAAGAGGTCAATTTTTGATTTTATATTTTGAGAATCATTAGTAGCAGTTAGTTAAATTGGTTTAAAAAAAACTCATTTTAAAATCTTGCTCTGTTCAAATGTTATTATTCAGGTTTCACATCTGCCCCAGTTAGCCATACTGTGTCAAAACATGTATATTTGTTTTGTAACCTGTTTGTGATCAGTGTAAATATTTATGCACAATATTACAGTTATAGGCATACCTGAAAGAATAGTTCAACATTCATTCATCTTCTAACCGCTTCATCCTCTTGAGGGTCGCGGGGGGGCTGGAGCCTATCCCAGCTGACATCGGGCGAGAGGCAGGGTACACCCTGGACAGGTCACCAGACTATCGCAGGGCTGACACATAGAGACAAATAACCATTCACACCTACGGACTATTTAGAGTTATCAATTAACCTAGTCCCCAATCTGCATGTCTTTGGACTGTGGGAGGAAGCCGGGGTGCCCGGAGAGAACCCACGCTGACACGGGGAGAACATGCAAACTCCGCACAGAGGGGCTCCCGCGCACTCCCTCGCACAGAGGGGCTCCCACGCCCGGGATCGAACCGGCAACCCTCTTGCTGTGAGGCGAGAGTGCTAACCACCACACCACCGTGCCATAGTGCCATAGTTCAACATGTAATGAAAAATACAGTACACTTATTAATTGTATTCCCGAGAGTGAGACAAGCTGATTATTATTCTTATGTCTGCGCATTAAGTCAAGAGAAAAAACTTACTAACACCTAAACTGCTCACTTATTGACACGCTGTAACTTGTTGAATTTGTATGTATGTATGAACTGACACATGTACAACTGAAACTTATTTTCATGATCAGTTAATCTGCCAAATACTCTCTCAATAATTCACTTGCTTCATAATAAATGTCAGAAAATAAATAGTAAATAATTCTGTCAGTTTCCTACAGCTCAAGGTAATGTTTAGAAATTGCTTGTTTCCTGTGTCCACTATGTGGCACTAGAGAGCGCACACTATAGGTCATGTTGCTTTTTAGAAATTCTTGACCACACCATATAAATTTCATATAAATGAAAAGGTGATTGTCCCACAAGGCTTAGTTTGTGTTGCTATTAGGTGACACAAGGACTCTCACACCTCATTGGCATTTGAATGTGTTACAGTCTAGTGTGTTATCAAACACGTTACATCAACTTCCTGTTTCATGGCAAATAATGAGTTGCTATGGCAATTTTATTAAATGTAAACTCACAATGTTCACGTGGAAGCATCATTATGGTCTTGAGGCTATGCTGACAACATTTAGGAGTATATAAATGTATAAAACATGTAATTTCCTGTTGCCAGTAGGCAGAGAAAACTCATGCTTTTAACAACTTTTCATGCCAAAATTCTTTAGATGGTACAGAACAAGTTTGAAGTCAATCAGATTAAATCTCTAGGAAGAGTATGATAAAATATAACCCCTAGAAATGGTCAAAAATGCAGAAAAATTGCACAGTAATAACTTTTTTTGTAAGTCTTCACATGTTACAAATGCCTTCTAATTTTCATGTAAGTAGGTGCAACACACTGCTGGAGTTACTTCATTGAAGTTCATTAGGGGGCGCTACTGAGCCATTTTGTCATACTGCAGCATGAGACCCATGAAATCTAAAACTTTCCAGCAGGTGTCATATGTGCACAAAGTTTAGTGGGTTTTAGAGCATCTTGAGGCCCTCAAAAATGATGTACTGTGTGAAATAATAATTCCTTGCACCATTTGTTGCTTGGGCCCTAAAAATTAGAAAACAAAATTAGAATTTTGTTTGAGGGGAAATTACATGCTGGGACTTGCTCAGCTTTATGCTAAGCTAGGCTAATCATCTCTTGGTTCCAATGCACAGACATGAGAATGATAGTGATCTTTTCATCTAATCTCAATAAGAAAGTAAATAAGTGTATTTACCAAAATGTTGAACTATTTTTTAAATGTATAGCCCTTGAAACTTGAATTCTGCTAAAAATGTTCTTGCCTTTTCTTGACAAATCAAAATCACCAACCATGTAAAATGTGAGTTGGGCTCACTCCTTGTTAACCTGTTATATAACAAAAGCTTGATGCTGGTAATGAACTGTCACTGCCTCAGTGTTCCCTCTCCCAGTGGTGTGCATTAATGTGATCGAGACTAGGTTTGGTCAAGACTAAACCTAGTCTCGATCATATTAATACACACTACAAACAAAAAGTTGAGCACAATTTTGACAGCGAGCGGATAAGGAAAAGTGTCTGTTTACATGGTCCTGATTCGGGGTCTACAGATAAAATCAGAGATCTGGAGACCCTGAATCAGGACCATATAGACAGACACTTTTCCTTACCTGCTCGCTGTCAAAATTGTGCGCAACTTTTTGTTTGTGGTGTACATTAATATGATCGAGACTAGGTTTGGTCAAGACTAGGTTTGGTCAAGACTAGGTTTGGTAAGATGTTTAAGACCGCTTTGTACCATATAATCTCCTTGTTTTGTATCACAATTGATGTGTCACTTGTCTGTCTGTGGCTTTTATGCAGTCATGTACTTTTAAAGCAAACTTATTGGAAACATCCAGTGTTTTTGCTGCTTCTCCAAAGACCTCTTACCTGTGTGTGTGTGTGTGTGTGTGTGTGTGTGTGTGTGTGTGTGTGTGATCCTAGCTTTAACAGTAGACCTACAGTAACAAATCCTGGGCTGGGCAGTACATTGCTATTCAGTTTAAATGGAAGACCCGGAGTATATGGTAAAGGTAGAGCTGACAGGGAAAATTGTCCTGAAGCTGACAGAGATTAAACTTCTCACTTCTCACCTCTTGTGTGTAGTGTTGTTTTTAAAACTTTTTTTGGGTCAAGCCATCTCTTCCTCCAAAGACACGAGGTCATTATCCATCTATTATTTCTTTCCCTTTTCCTTTTGTTGGGCAGAAAAAAACTTTATTTTTTGTTCCCCTTCTCTGTCCCTGGCCCTATATTAATTTATTAAAGAAACATTATCTTGAATCATTAAATTTGGGGTAATTAAAATTTGAAATGCCCCATTCATAATTCATGGGTGTCTAAGATAAAACCCCTTTAATCCTTGAATATATTATTATAATGGGCATCGGAGTGGGCAGCGGAGAGCGAAGCATGTCCAGTGTTGTTAGTACGCGCTGTGTCAGTGCTGGTCGCAGGCCTGGGACCAGCACTCCCAAGTAATTCTGCCCTATGAATTATAAACTGCCATCTATATTAATACACAATGGCAGCAACCACAACCAGGCCCGGCTCATTGTGGAATGGCACCATTGTCTTGAAAGTGTTTATCAGTGTCATACTGGAGATTCTTTGTGATGGAGGGGTCCAGTTAAAGCCAAGCCATTAGCATTTTATGAGAGTGAATGTAGAATTCAAGGCGATGGACAGACAATGGCATTGTTATCTTGCTGCTAGCCATCTGCTAGTTCACTGCATTAAGTCCAGTAACAATATTTTTTAAAGGTCCCATATTGTTAAAAGTCAGATTTCCATGTCTTTAAAACCAAAAAAAGCTATTGTGAGAGTATGAAATTGCTCAGTCCACAGAGAAATGAAGAAGAAGAAGAAAGAAGATTTACGTTTTTTTTCAAGTGTTGTCATATACACACAGGTAGAGTGCACCACGTCAGGGTACACTCAAATATCTGTATGCATATATATATATATATATATATATATATATATGTATATGAGGGGGGCTTCAAACAAGCTGTCAGGATTTCTGTGAATTTCTGATGTCACAACACAAGTATACTATATAGACCGACATTATAAATAAGTCCTTTTATATTTCTTGTTGCAATGTTTTTGCATTGTATATGAATGACATCAACTGACTCAAGTTGTTGCCTAGCAATGTAATTCCAGTGAAACGGCCTAAAATGCTGGGTTCAGACTACACAGTATCAGCCAAATTATAGCCCGACGCGGCGTCATACGTATTGGCTCAGATTGTGAACAACAATGAGTGTCGTACGCGATAATCCATTGTTTCATATTGTGTAGGGTGTCATCGTAGATGAAAACCGACGCCACAGCTGGAATGCCTCACAAAATCCCTACAAAGAGTCCAGCATGTTTGATTTTCTTTTTGTCTTCCACGATTCCACGTTGTTCAGCAGTTGTGAATCACTGCAACTACAGGAGGTCCTTGAGCATAAAGTCATAAAGGTGCACACAATATATAAGACTGATTGGTCCAGTAGTTTGCGAGATTAGCTGCACATAGATACATACATTCACATACACAGTGACACATGCACACACAACCAAATACATGATCCCCTCCAGGTTTTACGCCTGATGGAAATAATCAATATCTATCTGTCTGTCCATCTGGGTCACGGTACCTTCAGGCAGTTCGTTTTTTCCTTTTTTAAAACGAAAAAACGAGAAAATGGAGCCGTTTTTCCGTTTTTGGTGTCAGAATCAAAAAACGAAAAACGACAAAACCAAATTCAAATAACAGCCCGATTTTGTTTTTTTGCAGATTCATTTTTTCATTTATTGTTTTGGACAAAAAGTAGAACTGCGGTGACATCAGAAGCGGAAGTGTTGGCAGAGATGGGCAGCATTTTAATTACATGTATTTAAAATGTTTTATCACTTACTATGACAATAGAAATGTCACACAAAAATACACCCTGTGCCTTTTTTCAAAATCTGATTAATCAAATAAAATAATCAGTGATTAATCCATTATTTTTTTTAAAATATATAAGTTAGTGGCAGCCCTAACTGTATGCAACACATCTGATTCATATTATTTTAACCTGTTAGTGTTTCTTGCAATGTCCCTCACAAATAAACGAATAAATACATGAATACAAACACCTTAGCTACTGTTGAACATTAGAATGTGATGAGGAACCTTTAATGTTCATATGAAGGCAAGTGAAGGAGCTGCTATGTCACGTTCTAATAACCTTTCCTATTTTAATTTAAACGTTTTTATGTCAACCTCCCAATGAGGTGCAGTTTCCTCATTGCTGCCCTTTGCATTGAGGCCCTCCAGACTGGACAGCTATGGACAGAGTGTAGGGTGGTCCTCCTTACTGCTGGACCTGACCTGTACTGGGATAACATAGTCTTGCAACAGTGAACCTCGACAAATATCCACTTCATGAAAACTGGGATTAAAAAGTACAACTATGTTATCATTTATGGCCTGGATGTGATTGCAAGTCCATAAAACCAAGCAAGTGTATTGATGTCTGTGTTGTATTTGTTTAAATAGTCCTATAGAATGATGCTAGCAGCATTGTCACCCTTATGCTCCTCAGTTTGTTTATACTTTGAATATAACTAATCTAATGATCCAGACTGAATAATATTGAAGTGGCACAGTAATGACAGATTCAAAATGTAGTGTGTACCAGTTAAAGTTACTAGTATTAAGGCCAGGCTTGTGTTGACCACAACATGCGTAAAGTGGGGACCACAAGCAGTTTGATAACAAATCTTTAACAAATCTTTACTTTTCAATGAACACAAGAAAAAAAACCTCTTGTTTTGTCCTGGCTGGAATTAAAAATGAAACGGTCAGGAGACTCTCGCTGTGCTCAGCGTTGCCGGGAACGTGTCCGCTGGGAGGTTTGGACCGGTGATTGTCAGGAGCAGCACATACTGCAGGGAGGCCCCATCTTCATCCTGTCTGAGCCACGATGACTAGGGATGTGAAACTTTGGGTACCTCCCGATTCCATTTTGATTCTTGGGGTCACGATTCGATTCAAAATTGATTCTTGATTCAAAACGATTCCCGGTTCAAAAATTGATTCTTGATTCAGTACATAGGGGTGTTTAATTTCTACTCCAGTCTGCTGTGCACGAAGAGAGACAGTGTGGAAAATTATGGCATGAAAGCAGAGTAAAGTATGTACAAAATTATGTCATTTTTATATTTGAAAAAGTCAGATTAGCTGATTGTAATAATCAAACATACAAAGGCAAACTTAAAACAAAAGCTGACATTTATTCATGCTTAACTTGCACAAATGAAAACTGAATTCTCAGTGGCTTCAAGAATAATAGATTCAAGTTATCAAAAAATAAATTAAAAATGCTGCTTAGGGTTGGGCATCAAGAATCAAATTGAACCTGTTCTAACATTTCAATTTCATCAGAATCATTAAGAAGTTTTAATTTCAATTCCCCTAAACAGTTTGTAAACAATTTTCATCCATGCTTCATCTTTGGTTTGCAGTCCGTCGACTGCCAGTAAAACAAGGAAGAAGCAGCCACCGAAAAACAACTCACCTGATTTAGACAATGCAAACATTTTGAACTCACCTCTTAAAAGAATCAGAACAGGAATTCAAACGCTGCCCGATCCTAGTGCATTGTTTGAATTTTAACAATTCCTGTTCTGATTCTTTTAAGAGGTGGGTTCAAAAAAGTTTGCATTGTCTAAATCAGGTGAGTTGTTTTTTGGTGGCTTCTTCGCTGTTTTTCGGCGGCTTCTTCCTTGTTTTACTGGTGTTCGATGGACTGCAAACCAAAGACGAAGCGGTCCATAGCAGTCCAGTCTGGAGGGCCTCAATGAACAGGGCAGCGATGAGGAAACTGACCTCATTGGGAGGTTGACATAAAAACGTTTAAATTAAAATAGGAAAGGTTATTAGAATGTGACATAGCAGCTCCTTCACTTGCCTTCATATGAACATTAAAGGTTCCTCATCACATTCTAATGTTCAACAGTAGCTAAGGTGTTTGTATTCATGTATTTATTCGTTTATTTGTGAGGGACATTGCAAGAAACACTAACAGGTTAAAATAATATGAATCAGATGTGTTGCATACAGTTAGGGCTGCCACTAACTTATATATTTTTTAAAAATAATGGATTAATCATTGATTATTTTATTCGATTAATCAGATTTTGAAAAAAGGCACAGGATGTATTTTTGTGTGACATTTCTATTGTCATAGTAGGTGATAAAACATTTTAAATACATGTAATTAAAATGCTGCCCATCTCTGCCAACAATGCATAGGCCTATGTGATACAACAATATAAAAGAATACAAGTAAATATATGCTGCATATAATTTGAATTGTCCGTAGCAGTAACCTGAAGAATTGCAGGTCTGTATAATCCAACAGAAACTAGTCTGGGGCCGTTAGTGGCCGTTTTGGTAAGGAACCGGAACCAGGGCGAGTGAGACAGGATCTGGAATTCGATGGATGTGCCTTTCCGTAAAAATAAAAGCACCAAGCTAATAAAAATGCGGTGAATCTTTTAATTTAAAGAATATAATTTGCAAGAAAGCCAAGCCATTAAGTTAATCGATGTTCTTACACCCCTCATCACCCCAAATCGATGGTGCGCCAGAATTTAAAGTTTTACTATGGTGAACACTTTTAGTTTGGTGAATTTGGTGAATACCGCATCCGCTCCCTAGACCGGAACCAGAATCCAGACAAAATTCAGAGTGAATAGACACCTGGTGACGCGAGGCTAAACAGAAACTAAGAGAAAACCAGGCATTCATTGACAGCAAATAAATCCATAGGCCTACTGCCATCTGCTGGTAAAAAGGACAAACATCAGCTTGACACTTGACTGACACAACGATGCGTTATGGAGAGAACCCGTGTTAACAGTAACAACGCGGCACATGCAATAATTTATTATATCCTCGATTACTTTATTGCAAACAATTCCGCGAATGAATATTAAAACACAACTTTGAGGGAATCCCTATACGTCTTTCATGGGAACAATACGCATGACGATTTTCCCTTATTAGTCTCTGAACAGCAACGTTATGGTTGAACAACAAGTTTTACTGTAGCCATAAAATTTGCTATCATAACATTTTATTTCTATTTTTATGAATAAAAAGTTCCTCACAGCAATGGCAGGCAGCTCATCAAAATGCGCAAAACATCAGGTATAAGTGGAAATAAAAGATACATGGGAACGTTTCATAGGATATTTATAAGTTTTATAGGCAATCTTTTCTTCCTTTTATTTTGAAGTTACTTCCGCCTCTGATGTCACTGCAGTTCTACTTTTTGTCCAGAACAATAAATGAAAAAATGAATCCAAATCCATGAAACCAAAATCGGGCTGTTATTTGAATTTGGTTTTGTCGTTTTTCGTTTTTTGATTCTGACACCAAAAACGGAAAAACGGCTCCATTTTCTTGTTTTTTCGTTTTAAAACAAAAAGGAAAAAACGGGAATTTCCGTTTTTTCGTTTTTGGTTTAAAACGAAAAAACGAACTGCCTGAAGGTACCCTCACCCATCTGTCTATCTTACCAACTATCTACCCAATCGTCATACCCTGTCTAAAACCATGCACTCTGTATACAATAGCTATAGATTATTTCCTGTCCACCAAGAATTCCACTTTTCAATTTTATATTGAGATTTGTGTTAAATGATCTATTTATCGGATTAGATGCATCAGCACAGTGCAGTGCAATACACTAAAAACGTTAATCTGGCTAGGTCTACCACATTATATCAATCAATCAATCAATTTTATTTATAAAGCCCAATATCACAAATCACAATTTGCCTCACAGGGCTTTACAGCATACGACATCCCTCTGTCCTTATGACCCTCACAGCAGATAAGGAAAAACTCCCCCCAAAAAAACCCTTTAACGTTTTATAGAACCCTTATGTACATCTGTCCTGTGAAGGTCAGTCAAAAGTGGTGTGTAATCTTTTTATCTCAAAGGTTTTCTCAAAATAAATTCAGATCACTGTTTTGACTGAATTTCATTCACATACACAACCATCAGCCTTCAAAAGAGGGTAATTATCAACTACAATCAATCCAAACATCCATGTTTTTACAATCAAAGAGCATTTAGGGAAACTGTGGCACTGCAGCAATGGTTACTAGGGGGCTTAAGACATAGATCAACAGCCAGATTAGTCAAGACTTTTCCCTGCACTCGTTGAAACATTTCAAAACTGAATACAATATCCATCTATCCTTGTCAAAAGATTCTAAATGCAGTTAAGAAATGCAACCAAATGTGGTCCAAATTTATCTTTAGCATTCCAACATCCACTATGAGTTTGGTCACTCATTTCTGAGAGATTTGAGGTGGAACTTGGAATTACACTACTATATGGGGAATCTCAGTTGATCACCTGGTTGTAGTACGGCTAAGGCTGAAAACTAAAGGTGATCAAGCTTTTGCTGTTGCTGTTTAGACATTGGAATACCCTCACACAAAGTCTCAAGCTTCTCTATCACTTGAAATTGTGTCTCATCATGCTGTACTTATCATTCTCCCATGTTTTACTTTCTGTTTTCTTTCGACAGCACGTTGTAATGTCTGTTTTAAATGCTGGAGACAGAAAGCTTGCTCATTTTAGGAGGAGAAGTGGGTTCCTTTTGTCCACTTGGCGCAGGCCTGACTGTATTAATCAGGGGCCCAGCCCTCAAGTCTGTCAGGGAAATCTGAGGTTTAGAAAGTGTTTCATGTATTCTCCACACTAGCTAAATTCTAACAAATTAAACTGAATTATCTGTCGAGCATTTTGTTGGTGAGGTAATAGACACCCTTCGCAGACCCTTGGACATAAAACCAAATTTTCCTACCCTCAGTCATACCATACTTTTAAATAAAACTTTTAGCATAAATGACCTGATTTTAGATAATAATATTGACAGTCTTCTCTTAACAGAAACATGGCTTGGCACTGACGCACCAGTTGTTCTCACCAAAGCTTGCCCACCAAATTTGAACTTTTTATTCTCTACCGGGGGGGGGTAAAAAAGGAGGCGAAACTGCTTCCATCACTAAAAAGATGCTGAACTCAAATGAAGTTTATTTTAACAGCTACACATCATTTGAGCATCATGCCTTTGTTTTTAGCAGTCCTCCTATTCTTTGTATCACTGTTTATAGGTCACCCCAACATTCTACCTCTTTTATCAGTGAATTCTCTGAACTATTATCAGTCATAAACACCACTTACAATAGAATTTTAATAACTTGTGATTTTAATTTGCATGTAGATAATATGTCTGATACTATGTCCAGAGAATTTTTAAACCTTTTAACCTGCATGGATTTTAAACAACATGTCACACAGCCAACTCACAACAGTGGACACACCCTGGACCTGGTCATAACCTATGGTCTGTCCACTGGTGTGTCCTCTGTTGTTGACCTGGCTGTGTCTGACCACTACTGTGTGTATTTTAACATCACCAGCATCAGGACTGCAGAGACTGTTGATGTTTTAAAAAGGAGGCTCAAGACTCACCTTTTTAATTTGGTTTTTAACTGATTTCTTTTACTCCTTTAATTCTTCTATTATATGTTATTTGAATCTAAATGATTTATTTTAAAATCCTTGTGCATTTTATTACTATTAAATTTCTAAATCTTCATTTTTTTCATCTTTAAATCTTTAATTTTTCTAAATCCTTAAATTTCTATGCAATTTTATTTTATCTCATACCTGTTTTATCCTATCCTATTGCTTTTTAGTCTTTTAGTTTTTAGCTCCAGTGTTTCCTCATGGGGGGCCTCCACACTGGGAGGTGTGTCCGGTCTGCCAGCGGGGACGTCGTCCTGGAGATCCCTCAGGCCCAGAGGACTGGGAGGCTCTGCACCATAGACTGGGGTAGACTCCACATCTGGGTTGGGGTGGTCTCTGTGGCAGCGCTCAATGTGGCCGTAGGCTGTAATGCCTCTCAGTGTGGATGAGCTCCCCATAGATGGTTTTTTCCTCACCTGGTTCCTCAGTGCACAGCCATGTTACTGTATTGACTCTGTGTGTGTGTGTGTGTGTGTGTGTGTGTGTGTGTGTTTATATGTGGGGATGGGAGGGGCAGGTTTTTCAATATTTGTAGTATTTTTGTTGTTTATGTTTTTATTTTGTGAAGCACTTTGTATTCCATTTTTAATGTATGAAAAGCTATATAAAAAAGTTTGATTCAATCAAGTTTGATACAGTATTCTTATGTTTGGCTTGGCCTGTTGAAAAGAAAACCAGACTCCTTAAACCAGACTGAGAGCTTTTTTAAAAATTTATTTTAAAAAGTCTTTTAAACATCATAAAACCACTCAGGAAGGCAGTTTTAGTAACAGGTGGATCCAGTATATATACATATTGACACAGAGCTTTACTGGAGCTCTATCACATCCATCTGTACTCTTGAAAAGACACCTGCAGTAGGCTAACTTTAACCACACATCGTGTAGTAACAGTGCATTCAGTGACTGTGGTTCAGCATTTAGCACTTGTATGACAGGCCCAGCTGTCCACAAATAGGAGGTGTTAGCATAAAGGTTAACAGACAAAGTTTCATACCTGCAATTGAATGGCCTATGTGGTTAAAACCTCAGCTGATGGCCACCTCTACTGAAGAAAGTTCTTATAAAGAGGAGACAGTCAGTACAGCTGCATGTAGCACTTGTATATCTTAACTTCTGTCCATTTCTGTAACACAGGTGCTACAGGTAGTGATACTGCTCTGATCATAAGTAGCATTTCATTTAACAGCTACATGGCCTTTTCTTATGTTGTCAAATATCAGTCTTGCTAATATTCTCACAGTTTACATAAATTCTAAAAACATTCAATATAGATATCTGGAATTTACAAATATCCCCCATGAGCATTCATGTTACTTGCATTAGCATGTCAGTTTGACTTCTCTGCAGAAATGCCACAATGCCACCCCAATGCCACCCCAATCTGCACCCCTCTCTCCAGAGCATGACTGACTGTGATTCAACACTCTAAGCCGCTCATAATGGAAATATAAATTTATTATTGAAGAGGTGGGTGGATGACAGAGGGATGGAGAATTCTATGGTCTGGCATGAGAGGTCTTCATCACGGATGAAGTAAGGAATGAAGGCACAAAAGATGACTGGCAGAGAAGACAGAGTGAATATAGATGGAAAGAGGACTGGGGGAGGAGAACAGTCCCCTCTTCAGGAAACTCCTTAAGTGGGTGTGATGGTTATGAAGTAAGCAGCTGGCATGGGTTGCTCTTTAACGTTTAACCAGGAGAAATGATATGTACAACAGCAGCAGCGCTGTCAGAGAAAGGTAAAATCAAGGTTACTAGGGCACCTTACTAGGGATGTTTGATGATTAACTTTACTAACTGTGATGATGATATGCAGTGCAGTGCACGGGGGTGAAACATTTCTGGAGCCAGATGGGGCCACTGAAAATCTTGGGGTGGCACACCAAAACCAAAAGCCATTACTGAGTTTCACGTATTTTCTTATGCTGTTACAGTATATAGGCTGGTTGAAAACAATATCACTATAAGAGTTAAGGAATTACACACTAATATCCTTTATCTTCTATTTTACAGTTAATGTAACTAATTGTCTGATGTGCACAGGGTAACTCTGGTACAGTTAACATTTTGAATTCCACAACAATCTTTTTATAATGTATTATGTGATAGAGTATTCATTGTTCTTCAAATCAGCTGGTTCTCCTTAGAAAAAAAGGCAAATATACAGCTTTAACTTAAAGGAGTGCATCGATTGTAAGGAACAAAATTTGTACATGGTAACAAGCCCTTTCAAATGAACACCACACAGTGGCCTCCAGTTAATAGGGGTTTAAGCCCAAAGGAGTTTCCTGTATGACTGCTGCATTCACACAGAAGATTCAACCGCAAGGTAATGAAGTGAACATAATGCTGTCTGGTTACAAGTAGTAACGTGTTTTATTCTGTTGAAAAGTAGAAGTAAATAAAGGTGTCCAACATGTCTCTTGTTTTAAGTGAACTAAGTATTCACTTACTGGAGCTCAGTTTCCTCTACTCTGACACATTTCCACTGATCGACAGACAGTCCTGCCGAGTGCTATATGCGCACATAGACCAAACCATTGTGAGGCCGATGAGGGGGGAGGATGCAATCTTTTTAAAGTTATAAATGCATCATGTTGTGTATATAACTGGCACAAGTGCTTTCAGTTTTTATTATTATATAGTTTAAAATTGTACTGTATAGTTTCCTCAAATGATATATTGAGGGGGAAAATTACCCGTTTTTACAAACAACTATCTATTTCTGCACCTGACCAAAAGTTTTGCCAACAGTGTTGCAAAAAAACAGCATGGCTCAGCAAAGATCTGGATGTAAATGAATGAGCATCTGTCAGATTATATTATAAAAACAATAATTCTAAACAAATGCATGAGAATAAATTGTCAATAAATTTCCATTTGGAGCCTGTTTTTGAGTCCAGGTCAAACATGTCAAACAGCATCTGTAGGGCCCTAAAGATACCTCAGTAATGTAAGCCGAGTTGAAGTGCAGCCAAATCATGGACAGGGAGAGGCTTTTTGAAGTCAATGAAGTCCAAAAACAATTTCTGATATATGACTGCAAACTAGAAAGTTATAAAAATAAGGACAAGAGAGACAAGGCATGGCATAATATCTCTACAAGCCTATATATAAATAACAACCAAAATACTGCTGGGTCTGTGGCATTGGGATTTCATGTATAATTACTTAAAAACAAATATGTAGAAAATGAATGGGGGTAAAAGAGAGAAAAAGCATAAATAAAGACATGATAGTAACTGAAGGAGGAATAGAAAGACAGAATAAAGCAGACAGGTTCAGGAATAGTGAATGGTACAAGCAGAAAGAGGGGAAGATAAAGGGACATGTGCACAACCCGGCTGAGCACAGATGCAAATGGCATTATGATAAGGGAACATAAATCCTGTGTGTGTATGTGTGTGTGTGCATGCAAGCATATTATTATATATATTAAACCAAAAACGTTTGCCAGAGCACACTGAAGAAGGGCCAGACCTGAAACGTCTGTGTGGCAAAATAAAATTTGATAAACTTGGAGTGCTGTTCCTCTCATCTTTTTGAACTTAACAATTTATTTGGAATTCAGCACCCAGTTTTTTGTTTTTGTTTCTGTGAGTTGAGTGCATTGTCTCCTATTTTTGATCAACCATTACAGTGCCATTAAAAAATTTGTTTTTAATTGATTTATTTACTTATATTTTTACAGAGACATTTCTGCTTTTCCTGACAGGTTTGCGCCACTGAAGCAGCTGTTTTTTACTGAAACATCACTGAGTTTCTAGCTATGGTAGTGCCACGAAATGTGTGTGTTTGTGTGTGTGTTTTTTTAACCTAAAAGTCACTGTGTTTCCACCAGGGATTGTGCCACCAAAAGCAGGTATTCTAAGACAAAACATGATCTTGTCCTAATTATAGCCAAGAGGTTTTTGTGCGTAAACCTAATCACATATTAATCACAGAGTCGTTGAAGTATAACCTTTTAATGTATTTGTTACATAATAACATACAAATGTAACATCTGTGGTTTGCATACATAAAAGCAAAATACCAACATTTATTCTGGCGATTGGGATGATCCTCCATCCTTCTCCTTGTCTTCTCTCCTTGTCCTTTCCTTTCTTCTTCACTCCTCTTTTTATCTGACCTAGAAACACAGAAAAGATGGATAGAAAAAACAAGATGGAAACAGAGAAATAGAAATAAAGAGAGTGGCCAGCATTGTTGCCCTATCTAAATCTGATTTAAACCCAACAGCATATTTCTTTCTTTCTTTCTTTCTTTCTTTCTTTCTTTCTTTCTTTCTTTCTCTCTCTTCTTATGGAGAGGGACCGTCATTCTTTATTCTCCAGCTCAGGGAGGGAACAATTAAGTGTAGAGGGCACTGAGAGTCCCAGACAGGTGATGAATGGCTGGGCCGGCTGCAACTGACAATATGCAGACAAGCCAGATCATTTGCAAATGGATGCAGGGAGATGGAGGATGGGTCGGGTGGATGGGGTGGGGGGTGTGGTGTGGGGTGGGAGCAAAGTCAGGGGCAGCCAAAGTGGAAGAAGAGAGTAGGAGGAGGAGAGTGACATTGAGAAAGAGATGGTGGGGGTGGTAGGAGTGGGTGTTAACCCTTTCCACGATCATTTCTCAGCAAGGAGAAGAAGGAGGAGGTGCAGGAGATTCAGCCACCTGCCCAGCAGAAAGGGGGCTGGATAAAAGCAAACCAGAGCTGTAAGCACTCTTAGCTGAATGCACTCAAACCTTTAAGGGCTATTAGTGTGAGTGTTCTGGTGTATTGTGGTACGTGTACATTAGTATATGTACTGTGGTATGTGTATAGTGGTATGTCTAATGTAGTAGATGTATTGTGGGATATGTTGTGATGTTTGTATTGTGGTATATTGAACTTGAATTTGAATTAACTGAATGATAGCCTCTTGAGATGTAGCATCTCATTTTCAACTAACTACACAAGTAACATGTACATACATACATACATCAAAACAATATTACAAAACAAACAGTACACAAACAACAGAAAAAAAAATACAATTAGATAAAACAGATGCTTGCTCACCCTCTTCCAACCACACCTCAGTCCTCAAATGATATATAAAAGAAATTGAATACAATGAACTGAATATTGTACATAAATTATACGCAAATTAGAAACATGAGCAGGTTGTTTTAATAAAATAAAATAAAGATGACCTAAAGCAGTGAAAGGAGGTAATGGATCTCAAATAAGTAGGAAGATTATTCCAGTCAGATGGAGCTTTATATTGGAAAGACCTGTGACCAATCTCTTTGAGAACTCTGGATACAAAAAAGAAGGGGTGTTGCATATGTCTGGATAAGAAGAACTATATGGAACAAGAAGCTGTCTTAAATAAGAGGGACAATTTGAGTGAATACAATTGAAGATGAACAAAACCCAATGAAATGGTCTTCTAGATTTAAGCTGCAACCAATTAAGTGATTCGTACATGAAGCAGTGATGAGTTCTGTATGGACATTTCAAAAGAAATCTACATAGGGAATTATAAACAATATTAAGGGGCTTGAGGTAACTGTCAAATGTGTTCTGGTAAACAATGTCAGGGTAGTCAATGATAGGCAGAATAAGTTGAGAGATAATTCTTTTTCTAACATGAAAACTAAAGCACTTGACAGAACAATATAGTTAAAGAAGCAACAAATGGGATTCGTGTTTTTTTAGCTTGGCTCCACCTAGCATCAGCAGTGTTGCTCGCACTGTCGCAAAGACCAAATTTACCGTGGGGATCAGAGATAATCAATAAAATGTAGGCTGTAAAGCCACCAGTATACCTCTATGTATATACAGAATGAGAAGGTGTGTGGACACTATACTAAATAAATGAGTAAAGAGACCGAGCAATAATTATCAGAATTATCTGAAGAAAAAACAAATAGTAATGCAAATAATTATATTGTGTGTGTGTGTGTGTGTGGGGTTGTATCACTGTCCAAAGGCTGCCGTAGAATGCCAACAAACACTCGCTACCCGGTCCCTGGTTGCGGCGATTTGCGATGCTGGCCAGCTAGGAATGAACTAGCAGCCAGTACAGTACAGTCCTCTCTCATCTAGCTAACATTTAGACGTGTTACTTACTGATAGAAAGAAAGCTAGCTGGACATCGGCTTTGAAGCATCTTTGGTCACTGAACTCCCTCCATCTCTTGAACACCTGACTGAGGTTTACTCTTGTTTTTCCTCTTCTTTTATCACTCTCCTTTTTGCTTTTCTTTGCCTCCTCAGACAGAGGAGCTCTTTTTCTTTTGGGAGGCCGTTTCTCACTTATCTCCACACTTTGTCCGTCTGCCATTGTACTCGTGACTCAACTATCTCATGCCCCGGCGAGTTCCTCATAAGGACCAGCTCCAGTCCCTGATTGGCTGACCAACCAGTTTCGCAATACATGATGCATTTCCTGTCGTAAAGCAGATTTTTTTCTGCGAAAATTCGTCCCGGTGGCAGAAGCTTATTGCAAAGCCGTTAAGTAACCTATGTAAATGCTGATAGTCTGATTTTACTGTGTATACTACCCTGTGCAACCCACATTATTTTCATAATGATATATTTAGGAGAAAATGCTGTCTGTTGCTTCTTTAACAGAGTTAACAGTTAACAGTCTTGAGAGGTGAGCCATCATCAAAATTAATTTGCAAATTGTGAAGATATGAGTGATTGTAACGTGTGTGAAATAACATGCTACATGACTTCTTCATGTTTAGTACAAGTTTGTTGTTGAGAAACCATATTCGGACGAAGCTGAAATCTGAGTGTAGAGTATTCTGAATTTGTGACATATCAGTGTTAGATGTATAAATGACAGTATCATCAGCATAAAGATGAACAGAACAATGAGAACATATACGTGGTAAATCATTGATAAAAATGGAAAAAAGAAGTAGTCCTAAGGTAGAACCTTGCAGAACACCCTTTTCAACAATCAAATAATCAGACTGAGAACTCTGATCTCTTAAATCTGTTATGATAGATATGAATTAAACCAAAAGAGAGCATGTTGTGAGAAACCAATAGAATATAGCTTGTCAAGGGGTAGGTAGTAGTCGACCATATCAAATGCTTTGAAAAGATCAATAAAGATTGCACCGGTGAGTTGGCCTTTGTCAAAGTAAGAGAACACATCATTGGTGAATTTTAAAAGAGCTGTAGTGGTGGAATGCTTAGATCTAAAACCTGATTGGAATGGAGAAAGAATATTGAACAAGTTTATGTACTGCGATAATTGAATTAAGATAAGTTTCTAAAAAATTCTGGCAGTGGAACAAATAATAGAAATTGGGCGATAGTTATTTACGTCAGTTGGATCTCCAGCTTTGAAAAGGGGAGTAACTCTGGCACATTTCCATATGGAAGGAAGCAGGTAGACAAAGAAAGATTAAATAGGTCTGCGAGGGGATACATAAATACATCAGCAGCAATTTTAAGGAATTTGGCATCTAAACCATCAGGGACAGCACTGCAGCTGTTTTAGCTCATGAACGGCATGAAAAACAAAATAATGGGCAGATTTTTTCTAAAGGAAAAAGAGCTATTGGAAAAAATAGGGTTAACCCTATGGGCCCCAACGACGCATAGTGCGTCCAAATTCACACCTGTTCTTCTCTGTGGATTTTCTCCACGACCGTGCGTCATAGTGAGAGGCCACACATATCACGTGAAACAGCGGAACTGTAGCTTTCCGACAAGGCCAAGCACTTGTTGATATTTCAATGGTTTCACAGCGAGAAAAAGTGATAAAGTTACAATAAAATGATGTACAACAGAGCTTTCATACAGCTTTGCACACACATTACTTTTGGATGGATTACTCGTGAACGCAGGCTCGCACAGAAATGCCACGCGTATCACATGAAAGTGCAGGACCAGAGCTTTCCAGTGATACCACACACACCATTGTGCTGTCATCCCATCACACTATAAATCCAGATCAGTTGTCTACAAAATAAAAACCTGTCACTTAAACAGTCAGCCATAACACCAGATTTGATTATTCTTTCCGGCTTGGTAACAAGTATCCAGTCTAACAGAGAGGAAGAACGAATACCAACTCTGGTTGGTTCGTTAATTAAGTGAGTTAGCTTTACACTGCTAAATAAGTTTCGATGATTGGAAGAGGAACCAAGTCAATTAATGTTGAAGTCACCTAGGATTATCATTTCATTGTGTTTCTTGAGAGAATTAATAGGGGACAAAATGCACATTGTAGAGTCACTTGGAGCAGATGGATGCCTATAAATGTTACCAATAGTTAAATGTTTGTTTTGAATGTTTGTTTTCATGAAGACTAATGTTGATAAAAATACATTCAAAATTAAGTGGTTCTACAGTAGGAGTAACACGCTCAGCAACAAGATTTGCAGCAACATATGTGGCCACCCCACTTCCCCTAGAAGCCCTATCAGCTCTATACAAAACAAAATTATCAATTTTAATTTGATCATTACCAATGTTGCTATGTAACCATGTTTCAGAGATTGTGATGATATTAGGTTTGTAAAGAGTAACCCAGGCGCTGAGGGAATCAATTTTAGAAGCGAGGCTTCTAATGTTGAGATGAATAACTTTTAAACCTTTGCCAGTGGAAACAATGAAAACAACAGGTCAAGAAAAACAAAAACAAAAAAGTTGAGGGGAAAAGGTGATGAGGAGTGGGATAGCAGCAAATAACAGATGAAGAGACCACTCAAACATGAAAGCACACACACAAAAGCACATACAGTAACTAGACACAGACAGGACAAGTTGGTAAGACACAAAACAAGCACACACACAATCAGAAACAAAAAAGAACAAAATGGCCAAACAATTGACCCAGGACCACATGGGCCCATAGGTTTTGGATAATAAGCCAAAACCACAATCAATCAGAACTGCTGAACATTTTAGGTCTACATGAAAGCCAAACTAAGGACAAGAGATAAAAATTAGCAATAGCTTTAAACTCTCTGTGCAACATATCAGTCCCATACTCTGTATTGGAACTATCCAGAATTGTCCCTATCAAATAAAATTAAATAAAATTTAAAAAAAGGCTTTCAGACAGCACATTGCCCTCAGTGCTCTAGGGAATACACTGCTGCATGGCTAGCACCGTACCATCATTTTAGATTGTATAATATGCTGATGACATGGCCTTAGTTGGTTTTTTACAACAAACGGACCCAGTGGGTTTGACTCAATGGTCAGTGTGTTGAAACTGTGGAAAATTTTAAACAGCGACTCTATCTTAGGAAACTCAGTGGCCTTGGTGTTAGTCAGCAGATTTTAGAATTAATTTACAAAACTATGGTTGAGAGTGTTTTAACTTTTCACCTTCCTGCCTGGTACGGTCACCATAACTGTACATGTAAGAATGAACTCTCTAGGACTGTGACATTGGCAAGTAAAATAATTAGCAGGCCACAGAAGCCTTTGACCCAACTGTTTACAGAAAGGACGAGGAAGAAAGCAAGGCTTTCCATGGAAGATAGCTCTCACCCTCTTCTTAGCCAGTTTTAACTCTTGAGCTCTGGGTGGTGCTATAGAGCCCCTCTGACAAACAAAAATGTATTTCAGAAGTCCTTCATCCCGAGTGCCATCGCTATCCTTAACTCAACCAAATGATTGATGAGTTTTAAACAGACAATGTACTAGTTCAATGGTGTTCATTATGTCTTTAGTTTATGATAATGACTTTAGTTGTTCTTTTATCTCAATAAATCAATCAATTTTATTTATAAAGCCCAATATCACAAATCACAATTTGCCTCACAGGGCTTTACAGCATACAACATCCCTCTGTCCTTTGGACCCTCGCAGCAGATAAGGAAAAACTCCACCAAAAAACCCCTTTAACGGGGGAAAAAAAACGGTAGAAACCTCAGAAAGAGCAACTGAGTAGGGATCCCTCTTCCAGGACGGACAGACGTGCAATAGATCAGCATAATAAATTAACAGTAATCCATAGGCTATGACACAATGAGACAGAAAGAGAGATAGAGAGAGAGATGCAGGACAGACGGTATGACAGTAGCTTACAGCAACATTATTGAAAGTAATAACATTATAGTTATAGTTCTGGCTACTGTGGTACAATATGTTGAAAGTATATATTTATATCTGGCAGTACACATGTGTGACAATAATCATATGTAAAAAATAACAGTAGAAGTATGACTAATGACTAATGATGGCAGCAGCAGCAGGAGGCATCTGGCAGGACCACGGCAGCAGCACAACCACACACATCACACTATCCAGGCACCGCTGCAATATGAGTTAATCTGAGAGACAGTGGAGCACAAAGGCTCCGGAGAAGAAGCCAAGTTAGTGACATCCAGAATGGCCGAGTTAGCAAGATGCAGTAATAGGACACGAGAGAGAGAGAGAGAGAGAGAGAGAGAGAGAGAGAGAGAGAGAGAGAGAGAGAGAAGGAGTGAAGGTGCCCAGTGTATTATATGGGGGTCCTCCTGCAGACTAGGCCTAAGTCAGCCTAACTAGGGGCTGGTAGTTAGCCAGCCCTAACTATAAGCTTTATCAAAGAGGAAAGTCTTAAGTCTAGTCTTAAATGCTTAAATGTGGAGATGGTGTCTGCCTCCCGGACCGTAACAGGAAGATGATTCCACAGGAGAGGAGCCTGATAGCTGAAGGCTCTGGCTCCTGATCTACTTGTGGAGACTTTAGGGACCACGAGTAACCCTGCATTCTCAGAGTGCAGTGTTCTGGTGGGATAATAATGCACTATGAGCTCTCGAAGATATGACGGAGCTTGACCATTTAGAGCTTTATAAGTTAACTGTAGGATTTTAAATTCAGTTCTGGATTTTACAGGAAGCCAGTGCAGAGAAGCTAAAACAGGAGAAATATGATCTTGTTTCTTAGTTCCTGTTAGTACACGTGCTGCTGCATTCTGAATTAGCTGGAGAGTTTTTAAGGACTTACTAGAGCTACCTGATAATAGAGAGTTACAGTAATCCAGCCTTGACGTAACAAAAGCGTGGACCAATTTTTCTGCATCTTTTCGGGTCAGGATAGGCCTAATTTTCGCAATATTACGCAGATGAAAAAATGCAGTCCGTGAGGTTTGTTTTAAATGAGAATTAAAAGACAAATCTTGATCAAATGTTACTCCGAGGTTTCTTACGGTAGTGCTAGAGGCCAGAGCAATGCCATCTAGAGAAACTATGTCATCACATACAGAGTCTCTGAGTTGTTTAGGGCCAAGAACAATAACTTCAGTTTTGTCTGAATTTAACATCGGGAAATTGGTGCTCATCCAGGTTTTTATGTCTTTAAGGCAGTTATGGAGTTTAGTTAATTGATTACTTTCTTCTGGCTTCATTGATAAATACAACTGTGTATCATCCGCATAACAATGGAAATTTACAGAGTTATTTCTAATGATGTTACCTAAAGGAAGCATATATATAGAGTAAATAGGATTGGTCCGAGCACAGAACCTTGCGGAACTCCAAAACAAACTTTAGTACGTAAGGATGATTCATGATGAACGTGAACAAACTGAAAACGATCAGATAAATAAGATTTAAACCAGCTTAGTGCTGAACCTTTTAGGCCAATTAAGTGTTCCAGTCTCTGTAGCAGAATTTGATGGTCAATAGTGTCAAACGCTGCACTAAGATCTAATAAAACAAGTACAGAGACGAGTCCTTTGTCTGAAGCAATCAGGAGGTCATTTGTAATTTTAACTAGTGCAGTCTCAGTGCTATGATGCACTCTAAATCCTGACTGAAATTCATCAAATAAATTATTATCATGGAGAAAATCACACAGCTGGTCTGCGACTACTTTCTCAAGGATCTTTGAAAGAAAGGGAAGATTAGATATTGGTCTATAGTTGGCTAACACCTCTGGATCCAGGGTGGGCTTTTTTAGGATTGGTTTAATTACAGCTACCTTAAAAGACTGTGGTACATAGCCTGTTAATAAGGATATATTGATCATATCTAATATATGAGTATTAACTAAAGGTAAGACCTCCTTAAGTAGCGTAGTTGGGATGGGGTCTAAGAGACACGTTGATGATTTAGATGAAGAAATCACTGCAGTCAATTCTTGAAGAGAAATTGGGGAGAAGCAATCTAAATATATATTAGGTCTTACAGCTGTGTTTGAGGTTAGATAGGTACTATCCGAGGACAGGAGGTCATGAATTTTGCCTCTAATAGTTAGAATTTTGTCATTAAAAAAGCTCATAAAATCATTACTGCTAAGGGCTAAAGGAATACAAGGCTCAATAGAGCTTTGACTCTCAGTCAGCCTGGCTACATTGCTGAAAAGAAACCTGGGGTTATTCTTGTTTTCTTCTATTAATGCTGAGTAATAGTTTGCTCTGGCATTGCGGAGGCCCCTCTTATACGTTTCGAGACTGTCTGCCCAGATTAAACAAGATTCTTCCAGTTTGGTTAATCGCCAATTCCTTTCAAATTTTCGCGATATTTGTTTTAACTTATGGGTTTGAGAGTTATACCAAGGAGCAAATTTTCTTTGCTTTGTCAACTTCTTTTTAAGAGGAGCTACAGAGTCGAGTGTTCGCAGCGAGCCTACGGCGCTATCGACAAGATGATCAATTCAGGAGAGGTTAAAGTCAGCACGGGAAACCTCTGTTACTGAAGGACATGGTATTGAATTTAACTGCGAAGTAATCTTTTCCTTAAGTTTTGCAACAGCACTATCTGATAAACATCTAGTATAGTAACTGTTGCCGAGTGGCGTGTAATCGAGTAAAAAGAAATCAGAAGTAATCAAATAATGATCCGATAGCGAGGGATTCTGTGGAAAGACTGTTAGGTTATCAATTTCAATTCCATACGTCAGAACTAGATCGAGGGTATGGTTAAAACAGTGAGTGGGTAGTAGTATATAGGGACCAGCTTTGCGCGTGCACGTGAAATGCGCGTGCGTCCGTGCACGCGAACCGTGCGTGCGCGTTATGAATTATGAATTATGATTATGAATAATAATCCCCTCTCCCCCCCACTCCCCTCCCCCACATCCGTCATATGAAATCCTGCTCTCATTGGTTAAACATAGCGCCTCCTTCTGGGTGTGGTTTCCAATGAAACCGTAGCTATTGGCTAATCAAAAGCCCCTCCTTGTGGGCGGATTATGAATAATAACCCCCCCCCCCTTCCGGCTCGCAGGGTTTTGTGATGTGTGTCGTGTTTGCTTATTGTTTTACCCAAATGTATAAAAATCCCTGTGAAACAAGCAGAGGACACCTTTTTTAAAAAAGGCTAGGTTGCGTGCAACACAGCAGACCCTTTTCTACTGCTTTACTGCGGACAATGGCTTCAATTAACGGTAAGCGTGCCTAAACTATATTGGATAACATTGCTCTCTAGATACTTATTTTTCTCAGAAAAAAACATTCTAAAAAACAACAACTACAAAAAAAAAAGTGTTTCTCATTAGGTGCAGCTGCTGACGATTCCGGAGTTGAAAACCGTGCCCCTGCACCCCGCTGCAGCAGCCATAAGTTAAAATAACATTTCGTCGTGTGTGTGTGCGTGTGCGTGTGTGTGTTTACTTATTTTCATTATTACTGTTATTAAATTCTAAACCTAATGAATGTATTTTCGTTTTAAATCTTGACCTAATGAATGTATTTTATTATTATTATTTGAAGAGTGAAGAGTGTGTTACTAGGCTAAATAATGGTATTACTTTCCAGCTGCAGCACAAAGACGCTCACTTTCGTTGAAAAGGCGCAGAACAGACCCTCCAGCCTCTGCTGCTAGAGATTTTATACCGTAAGACTGTTTTATTTTATTTATCATTAATGGGGGAATGCTTGAGGCATCATTGCAAACATCTGTTTTACCTCCTCTTTCTCTACAGTGCACAGCGCAGGCTGCTGAGACCCCTCCATCAGTTTTCTAGCGGGTTTAACACGTAAGACACAATGTTTTAACGCTACTTTATATGAATATTATGCTAATATGTGTCGGATACTGAATACTGCTAACATATCGTTTTGTTTGTTTGTTTGTTTGTTTTTCCTATTTCCATAACAATTGGGCAATTCACCAGGACTACCCAGCTGAAAACTTCCAGAGGGTTACACTGTCAGGACAAGGATTTCTCACGTAAGACACGTCGTTATATAATAATAATAATAATAATAATAATAATAATAATATCAGCCTAATAATGATAATAATATTAATAATAATGATAACGTTAATGTTGTAATTTTTTTTTTTTTTTTTTTTTTTTTTTTTTAAATAAACAGTGCTCAACCGCCTGAGCTGACGGCCACGCAAGAAACAAGCGCTGCGGTAGCTGCGTTACTGGTCGCCCAGGGATTATCTGGGGGTGGCGGTGTAGAACCGGCTCCAACGAGTGTTGAGGAGTGCTTCAACGACACATTCGAGGAGGTCGCGGAGTCTGTGAACTCGTTTCCTAACGGCCGAGAGGAAGTCGGCGGAACAGCGGGCGCCCAGCAGCGTGAGAGGGCTTCGATCAGTGAGGAACACGGGCCATCTCCTCCTCCTCCTCCGCACCGGCGGCTATTTCACGAGGGAATATCTACAGAGGCTTTGTGGAGTCAGCAGGAGTCGCTCTTCCCAACACAGGACACCAGCCTACAGCATCAGCACGAAGTAAGCAAAGATCTGTTTTCTACGAGTACACCTGTGAAGGCTGGCGTTGCTGATACTGGTGCTGCTTCTGCTCCCGCAGCGCGGAGAGGTGTGTGTGTGGGGAATCTCCCCACAATCCCCACATTATTAAGAGGTGATGACTATATTCCAGATTTTGATGACCTGTTAGACAGCACTGATGATTACAGACTCAGTAACTTACCCAATTTACTGACATTATCACCTATACCCGCTTCATCTCCTCCCCCTCCTGCTGTTTTTGCTGACGTTGTTGTTGAAAACGGTGAGGAGGAGAGCATAGTTTTTGTTGACGCATATCCAGGCCAAGCCTCCACCCCGCCGCTCCC
Organism: Epinephelus fuscoguttatus; assembly: GCF_011397635.1. Classification (NCBI taxonomy): domain Eukaryota; kingdom Metazoa; phylum Chordata; class Actinopteri; order Perciformes; family Serranidae; genus Epinephelus; species Epinephelus fuscoguttatus. Next base: position 41,261,160 of record NC_064765.1, on the reverse strand, counting down.
CCCCAGGGTCCTCACCCCCCCTCCATCCCCAATCCCTCTCCCCCTGCCTCCTCCAGTAGGTGTGGTTGTTGATGCTGCTGATGAGAGCGTAGTATTTGTTGATGCATATCCATGCCATCCCTGCACCCCGCCTCCACCTACCCCTCCTCAGCCTATCCCCCTCCCTCTGCCTCCTCCAGTAGGTGTGGTTGTTGATGCTGGTGTTGAGAGTGTATTGAACCTTCCGTCCCATCCCTCCACCCCACCTCAGCCTCCTATCCCTCTTCCCCTGTCTCCTTCAGTAGGTGTGGTTGTTGATGCTGGTGTTGAGAGTGTATTGAACCTTCCGTCCCCGCCCTCCACCCCGCCTCCACCTAGCCCTCCTCAGCCTATTACCAACCCTGTCTCACCCTCTGATTCTCCCACCCCAGTGGCTGTTCTAGCAAGAGAGAACATTTTGCTCAAAACCAGGTGCAGGCAGCAGGCTAGGTTAATTAAGCGCGAACAGCGTCAGAAAAGATTTGCCGAGACGCGATACCTCCTCCTGGCAAGCGAGCGGCGAAACCTGATTAGGAACAGTAAAACTAACGAGCGACGCTACAGAGCCCTTAATACACAGGTACAGGTGCTTAAACAGAGCGTCGGCACCTTAATTGAACTACAGCACACAATCACAACATCAATAAATAACCTAGTACGCATTGTATAGAAAAATCAGGAGCTCATTGTAAGTAGACGTAGATAATGGCACCACCAAGGAAAATGTTAAAACGAATGAGCACCCAGGTCGGGATGGTCGTTATGACACCGATGGAAGCACACATTTTACTGATAATGTCGATTCATCCCAGTGCACTACAGAGGGGCGGGGTGCTTTGACAGGTACAGTTAGGGAACGTTTTAACACACCCTCTGGACCAGATGTATTGGCTAGCCACAGCAATGTTATGCGCTGGTCCAGATACATTATAAAAAGAATGCGGGGGATAGAGAAGAGAACAGCACTGTTTTTAAGAGACAGAATTTTATCCTCATCATCATCGTCATCACCATCACACGCTTGTGGTTCAGGTTCTGGTGTTGCTGCTACTCCCGCTACATCTAATGCTGATGTTATTGTAGAAATCAGTGTTAATAATAACAATAGTGACAATGATAATAACAATGATGATAATATAGCCTCACCATGCCGCTGCTGTCAGTTCTGGGACTGTGAGTGTCTCTGGTGTGAATGTGTGTGTGATAGTGGGGCCTCTGCTGAGCATGCTGCTGTCAGTTCTGGGACCGTGAGTGTCTCTGGTGTGAATGTGTGTGATCGTGGTGTCTCTGCTGAACATGCTGGTGTCGGTTCTGTGAGTAACTCTATGGTCTGTCAACACGGCGCAGGAAATCCGGTAGAAGGAACACCTGCTGTTCCATCTACCAGTACAGTGCACAGTTGCGTGTCCGTGACATACCTAGATTCAACGCTGCCGAATTTCGCCAGAGGGTCGATTTCAGAGACGTTAGTCTTGATAATATCACCCAGGCAATTGACAGTGTTAGAGAGAGGTTGTCAGGCGTGATTGGTGCAGCCTTAGAGGATTCTCCTGCAGGTAGTGTATTAAATGTGGTTTTGAGAGGACCATCTCTAGCCAGCGATGTGCAAGCTGTTTTAAGCTCTGACAACGCATATAACGCTGACGAGTTTTTGGAGGTGATCTCTCAAGTTGTGCAGAGTAATGACACGTCGCTGACAGATGATGATCTGGAGTTTGTTGTGACCGTGGTACGTGGTAGTAGTGGTGGTGGTTCTAGACTGAGGCTAGGAAGCGTCCCTTATGATGAAATTTTATCTAAGAAGGGAAGGCACCTGTATAACCCTGAAAACGATGGGTCTCAGAACAGTCTTTGTTTCTCTCTTTGTCTCACCCAATTTGTTATTGAAAGTTCGTCTGCCACTGATAAAATGCAGTATGCTAAACAACTGCACAGCGCCGTAGGATTTGATGAAACCCACAAGGTGTCGCTCTCTGATATCACAAAATTTGAAAATCACTTAAACCTAAAAATCGTAGTATTCCACCATGGTTCAGGGCGTAAACACCTACAGTGTTACAAAACCCATGACGCTGTACACGCCAGCACTGTATGGATGTACCTGCACAATGACCATTATTACCTGATTGTAAATAAAACCGGTTTCTTTGGCGGTACCTATGTGTGTGACTACTGTTACGGTTCATACACAGAACCGTTTAAGCACGTTTGTAAATACATCTGCAGTGTTTGTTATACACAGTGTCACATGCACACGGGGGCCACTGTAAAATGTACAGAGTGTAAACGAATCTGCAAGTCCAGACACTGCTATAATCAGCATAAACACCCTCACTCTAAACACGACGCAGCGCCGTGTGACAAAGTGAAATATTGTGAAGAGTGCGGTAAAACCTACAAGGCGGCAAGAACGCAGCATAAATGCACACCACCAAAGTGTACACACTGCGGTGAGGCCCTAAATGAGAGCGATGCGGTACACCAGTGTTTTATCCAGCCGCTGAAAAATCAATCCCCACACACAAAATACATATTTTTTGATTTTGAGACATGTTATCACGAGGGCCAAGCACGAAGCAAACTTTGTGTGCGCTATGGACACAGAGGGAAACAAATTTTGTTTCAACACCCTGAAATGCGTTGACACTTTTGTTAAACGGTACCGGCAGCCAAAATATAAGGGGTACACATTTATTGCACACAACGCCTCTGGGTTTGATAATTACATACTGCTGGAATATTTTGTGCAACAGGGATCCCTCCACAGTAACCATGCGTGGCAGTAGGGTCATCCTGATGTATGACAAGGCGTTCCAGCAACGCTGGATCGATTCTTTCAGCTTTCTACCCATGCGTTTATCCAGGACACCGGCTGCCATGGGTTTTGAGGACATGGAGAAGGGGTATTTTCCGCACAAGTTCAACACCAAGGCGAACGAGTACTATGTGGGCAAATACCCCGACCCCTCTTATTACGGGTACAACACCATGTCTGACAGCGACAAGCATAGGTTCATGATGTGGTATGACACCGTCCGTGAGAAAACCTTTGATTTCCAGACAGAAATTCGCCACTACTGTGTTAATGATGTAGAAGTGCTTCGCAAGGCCTGTCTAATTTATCGTGAGACATTTATCAGGTGCACAGACCTCGACCTGTTCACGTTCACGACACTGGCGTCGAGTTGCATGGGAGTTTTCAAAATGCGTTTTCTACCCAAAGACACCCTCGCCCTCATGTATGAAGTAGCATACACACAGCAGAATAAAACCTATTCTGAGGTGTCTATGCAGTGGCTGGAATATGTGGCCAGGGTAGAAGGCTCCGAGATTAGACACGCTTTGAACCACGGTGAGCAACAATTTGGGCAGTTTTTTGTGGATGGGTATAACAGGGCCACAAACACCTGCTACGAGTTTGCGGGATGCTTCTTTCACGGATGTGTCAAGTGTTGCGTCCAGACCGCAGTGAATCCTGTCACCAAAAAACCCTATGGCAGTCTGTACCACTCATTCTGTGAAAAAATATCAGCATTGAAAAGTGTGCATGGTCTGCGTGTGGTGGTGATGTGGGAATGTGAGTGGGAGGTGCTAAAACGTTCAGACCCATCTGTTCAGGCGCACCTCAACACTTACAGGCTCAAAGAACGCCTCGACCCACGACAAGCCCTTTTTGGAGGGCATACAAACGCCATCAAGATGTACCACAAGGCTGATAACGCAGATGAGAAAATCAGATACTACGATTTCACAAGCCTGAATCCTACTGTACAGTCAAAAAAACAATACCCAGTTGGACACCCTCAAATTATCCACCGAGATTTTGGTCCGGTAGAAAATTATTTCGGGTTTGTAAAGTGTACCGTGCTTCCTCCCAGAGGTCTGTACCACCCCGTACTGCCCTACACGTGTCACAAAAGGCTCATGTTTCCGTTGTGTGGCAGGTGTGCTGAGGAGTTAAACCAGACCAGTGTCTGCGCGCATACTGACGCCGAGCGACAGCTGTCAGGTGTGTGGGTCTCATTTGAACTTCAGAAAGCTGTCGAGAAGAGGTACCAGATTGTCTGCCTTGATGAAGTGTGGCATTTCCCAAACAAGACAGACACCTTGTTCAAGGAATATGTCAAGACGTTTTTGAAGTGTAAGCAGGAGGCGTCAGGCTACCCCGGGCATGTCATTACTCCTGCAGAAAAAGCCCAGTACATACACGACTACCATGAAAAGGAGGGGATTTTACTCGATGCTGACAAAATCTGTGTCAACAAGGCGGTCAGGAATTGTAACAAGCTTCTCCTGAACTCATTGTGGGGCAGATTCAGCATGCGGAGTAACATGCCCTCCTGCGAGTTAATTACAGAACCGGAGAGATTCACACAGCTCATGTTCAGCGACCATTATGACGTGCGTCAGTTTGGGTTTATATCCGATGACGTGGCCATTGTCCAGTGGTGTCACGTAGATGGTAAGGCGTCCAGAGTGAATGATGTGAATGTGTTCATAGGGGCTATGACCACCGCCTATGCTAGGCTGATGCTGTATGACTTGTTGGACAGGCTACAGGAGCGTGTGCTGTACTGTGACACATACAGCGTCATTTTCACGTCCGGCCCAGGTGATTGCCCCCTCTAGGCTCATACTTGGGTGACTTAACCGACGAGATCAATGACGGTGATGTGTGCGGGCTCCCAGAGGAAGATTATATCACAGAGTTTGTGTCTGGGGGTCCAAAGTGTTACGCCTACCGCACAAAACTTGGTAAAACGCAGGTCAAGTGCAAGGGTGTCACGCTCAACGCCAAAAATGCAGCAGTGCTCACCCACGAGTCGCTTAAGGGGTTCGTCCAGTCCTTTGTGACCAATCAGAACACTCAGATGCATGTGATCACAGAGGCGGAAACCATCAAACGTGATAAAAAGAAGTTTCATCTTAAAAATGACGTAGTACACAAAAAAGTCAAGGTAGTATATAACAAGCGCAGAGTCCTGTCAGACTACAGCACGCTACCTTATGGCTACTAACATCTCTTTTGACTCAAGACTGCAGCATCCGTTTAGTTTGGTGGTGAGTGGTCCCTCAAATTGTGGGAAGACGTATTTTGTCAAGGGTCTTATTGAAAATGCATCTACAGTTATTTCACATAATATTGATAATTTGGTCTACGTATACTCATGCTGGCAGCCTTTATATGACCAACTCCTTAAATTAAGAGACATCAACTTTGTTAAAGGGTTACCTGATTCCCTGTGTGACGACGAGCTATTACCCCCGGACAAGACTAATCTACTCGTCATAGACGATTTAATGAATGACGCAAGTGACAATATAGAAGTTCAGAATGTATTCACCAAATATGTCCACCATAGAAATCTCAGCTGTATATATCTGGTTCAAAATTTGTTTATACAAGGCAAGGCTAGCAGAACCATTAGTTTAAACACAAACTACCTTGTCTTGTTCAAAAACCCTAGGGATAAATATCAGGTTACACTCCTGGGCAAACAGATGTTTCCTGGAAACACTAAATATTTTTTAGAGGCGTTTAATGACGCCACTAGTTCCGCATACGGGTATCTCCTCATAGATTATAAAGCTGTCACTCCAGACCACTTGAGGCTCAGAACCGCTTTGTTATCAAATCAGCAGGTTGTTTATATGCCTAAAAAACAAAGGGCTAAATAATGTCATCACGCATGCAGAGGAATCTAGCCATGTTGGAGTTGTTATATAAAGCAACGCCGGGTATGAGAAGGGTCATTGTGTGTGGCACTAGCGCAGACTTTATCGATGCACTCTGTGAAATAGCTTTAAATGTGTTGAGAGGTAACATCCCTTTGACAGAAAAACAGTACGCTCAGTTAAAAAAGAAGAGAGGCATCATCAGACTGGTTGCGGACAAAAATGTTAAACATTTAAAGAAGAAAAAGAGGATTAACCAGAGCAGCGGGTTTTTACTACCACTACTTGGAGCAGCTATACCATTTATTACAAGCCTGATAAGCAGAGGTTAAGAAAGAAGAATATGGAGCATGCACAGAAGATGTTTTTGGTTCCTCAGCATCAGCTTGACATGTTAAAACAGCAACAACAGCAGCAGCAGCAGTATCAGGACCAAAACACTGCAAGCATAAAACAGGTAGTACAAAACGACCTTGACCGAGCCATGTCTGACATATTGAAACTACCGGACACAGACGTATATGAAAAGGCCAAAAAATACTCTCAAGTACTGCAGCGTTATTTGGCATTGGTGAGACAGGGTGAGCGTGAAAAAACTGTACTGACCCTGGCAATGCCTGATAACGAAATTAGACCAGAGGACCGCAGACCTGATGATGATGATGATGATGATGGGCATAAAAAGGACACGGTTTTAGAGGGTGTGTTAAAACACATTCCCAAAAGAAGTCAGAGAAATGCTGAATACATTCTAGATGCAATTACCTGCTCAAAGCATGTTTTATCCTGGACAGACAACGCTGAAATTGTTGTTAACGGTCGTCCCCTCCACGGTACTCATTTGTATGACCTGGTGAAAAGTGTCACTGCATCACACAATATTTCAGACATTTCTAGACCACTGGGGTGGGGCGTGTTCCTAAAAACCCTAGCCCGTTTAAACATACCTTTAATGGCCATCCCTAACAAACAGGTGCGTGGGGATATAGCTGAGTATAAAAGAATTGGAGACGCCCCTAGTTTTTCATCCCATAAAAGCAAGGGGAAAAAACGGTCGGTAATAGACACACCGGGGTACTTTAGCACCCCACTAGGGACACCTGCTTCAACACGTTCACTACCTCACAGACTAAACACTTCACAGTGGGAGGATTTTTAATATTAAAAGGGTGTGTTTAATTTTGTTACAATTGTTCTGATTTCTTTATCTTTTTAATATTTACTTTTGAATGCCTTTTGAATGTATTTTTTTTTTTTTTAACTTTTGACCACTTGAATGTATTTTTTTTTTTAACTCTTGACCACTTGAATGTATTTTCATTTTAAACTTTTGACCAATTTAATGTATTTTCGTTTTCCATTATTACTATTATTAAATTCTTGACCAATTGAATGTACCTTCGTTTTTCATTATTACTATTATTAAATTCTTGACCGATTTAATGTATTTTTGTTTTTAACTCTTGACCAATTGAATGTATTTTTTATTTTTCATTATTACTATTATTAAATTCTTGACCAAATGAATGTATTCTACAAATGTGTTAAATAAATGGAATGTCTGAACTGTGGATCATGCTTTCTCTCTCTCTTTATTTATTAGAATTATTCAGTTACACAGCATGTTGCTGCACTGTACACATGTGAAATTATATCCACGGCATACAGAGGGCTGTATTTTGTTTACAAACTTGCACACCATAGCATCATTGCGTGCCAGATTAGCGCTATACATGTTTAACATTCTTGTAAAAGGAATTCCTCTTTGTATATGACACAGAAAAAAGACACAATGCTGTCCACAGGTTGTAGAGTAGTTGTTCTGAACCTGCCTCTGGGAATAATACACGTCTGCACAGTTTTCAACGAGGTATCTGTATATCTCCGATGGAAATTTGTCGCTGTCGGGAGGGTTTCCAAAACTGTCGAAAAAATATCCATGCTTCTGTTTCGTAATATAAATAGCGAGCCAGTGTTCACCGGGCATGTTAGAGGGATGTGCATTCACAACCAGCATGGCTGGGAACGCTGTGCCTTTATGGTTTGACAGTTGGTCGCATGCCAGGACTCCTAAAAAATTTGTCCCGTTAATGATTCTTTTATTGAGGATGCCGGTCAGCTCTATAGTGTTCATGGCTGATACCGCTTCTTCTTTTTAGTAATAATCCAAAAGTACTTGTCTCTTGTTTGATATTTCGATAACAGAATCGTAAACAGCATAACACACGAGGTTAACGGTGCGCTGTAGAGGTACTCTGAAACGGACTTCCAACCTCACATTACCGCTTTTAATCAGTGATACATTCCCTGCACGACCGTCGTCCGGTTCCAGATTGAAGCAGAATAACGTGTAACCATTCCCGAAATCATTACGTGATATGGCCAGAGACCTGTCTTTTAAATGACGTTCTGTAGTTTGTACCAGCTGGAAATACTCTCTCACATACTGGCCTCTCTGAAATAGCGGCTGAAAGGGCTTTGCAGGGTGAGACTGCCCGTCTGCGTACAGGCTAATAAACTCTGTATCGTAATACTGAAAATAGAAGGGGTTCCGGTTATAGCTCCCCGAATATGCCTCATGGTCAACAAAGCCTATGATGACGAATTTGGGGATTTGTCCCATGTAAAGATTTTCCTGGTTGCACACTCTTGTTCCTGCAGGTATGGAAAATGTTTTCAGAGCCACTCTGTCAATAGCGTATTTAGCGTTAGTGTGCTGCAGTGCCCTGCTATGCGCCAATCTAACGGCAGGTGCCACGGCCACCTTTTTCACAAATAAGCTAGCCGATACGATCTTCACAGCGTATTGATTATTTTGCGCAGTCATTAAGGCAAACTCGTCCTTTGATCGAATAAATTTTAGGGAAATGTCTATACTGTTTAGCAATAACTTTTCCTGAAAAAACAAATCGGAGTGTATCGGTGCTATTAATTCCACAGTGCGACTGTTGACAGTGTATTGCCCTCTTTCGGCTAGGCCTTTGTTATCTCTGGTTATGGAGGCAGCATTCATGTGGTCTGCTGTGTCTTTACAAAACAGGCCGCTGCTAAACTGCGTATCCAAGGTGTCCTTTCCGTAGTTGATTAAACACTCAATTATCCCACGGTACGGATATGTGTTGGAAGATTGGGTTATAAGCCTGTCTCCTAACATGATATCCACCTGCGAGAATAACGTACACCCGGGATAGTTTACAAAACCCACATCTGCGGCTTGGGCCAAATCGGTACCATCGGGGTTTGTGATTCTCGCGCGCATGTACAGGTAGGTATCATTTAGATCAATGTAATCCTCGCCGCAGGCCGATATAAAAAATTCCAGAGGCCCGGCATCCCGTAATGCCGAAACCGGGGGTATTTCGACAAATGTAGATTTTTCAATGGATGTCTGCATGTACGGCACTGTGAACAGATCCAGCTCCGTCTTCACACATTCTTCCGACTGGTTGTGTATGAGAGCCATGGCTGTTGCTGTTGTTTTCTCTTCTCAGACTAGAATATGTCTTTACGCAGAATCACCGAGCGTCTTTTGGAAGTTGTGCTTCTCTTGGCGGCCGACTTCTTTCTGATGCGTCGTGTCACTTTGACGGTCGTTTTACGCTTTTTGGACCTGCCGGAGCTGCGACCCCTCGATGAGGGGGGTCTTTTGGACGGTCTTTTTCTGATCACCATCAAGCCGTTTCCTTCCTGTCGTCTCGATACAGCGCTTCTGGCAATGTTGGACGCCATATCCCCCACAATGTTTACAGCTGCGTTTTTTAAATGCGGCTTGGCGATGCTGAATCCTTTTTTAAATAACGGTACAGCCATTCTAAGCAAGCCTCGAAATATGCCGCCTAAACCGTTACCGTATTGTGTACTTGAACCTATAAATCCGGGTAATTTGCCACCCGCTTGGTTCATGTAATGTGTCATATATCGGGCATCGTCACGCACATATGGTGTGTAGGCCATTTTCTCAGGTCTAGAAATACTGCTTCACAGGTCTAAAGTGTAGTTTAACAATCACTTTTCCGTACGTGAACGGTATATACTGGTTTTGATCGTTTTTTAACGATATCTCGATATCGTCAATGACAGATTTGGAGAGCGATGTATAGTGTGGCTTGTCATATGTCAGAGTGGGCATACGACCTACCTCCGGCGTTATATTTATACATCGGAGGAGCGGCACGTGGCTGTCTCCCACTAGCTGATAATCAACAATATCGCTGTAAACGTATATATTATAAACTCCCCCAAAAATATCTGCGGGGTGAGGAGAGGCATAGATTTTCTTAAAAATAGGGCTCGCCGGGCTTAAAACCCAATATTTCAGCCAGTTTCCCGCGGAACGTCACCTTATATCCTTCTCCTCCCGAAAAATAAACATGATTTGTAATGTTGTTATATTGAAGACCTAAGCGCGATGTTATTGGGTTACCGATGCATTTAACATTAAATTCTTTTAGTATTCTGGGAATGGAGTCGTAAAACCCTGCAAACAGAGTTATAGTGGCTGTCTGGTTGGTTTTACTATCGTATATTAACACGTCCGCGTCAGAAGCAGGGAACGTTGACCACACCCTAGGGTACTGAAGTTCAATAACCCCCACCTCGTACGGTTCGCTCAGAACGATTGGTTTTGCTAATTTTGTTCGGTAGCGCCATATCTTGTTATTAGGATACACGTGTAGCGATGCATTACTCGGTAACGTGACATAAAATCCGTTCTTGTTCTCCATCTTCTTGATGTTGTTGGGACGTGCGACAATTCCAAAGTGGCTGTGTAAACAGATAACGCCCCGTGATATATATATATATATATATTACACGTCAACAATGTCCTTTTCAGAGACCCACGAGTTAAATTTCTCAGGCCACCCCAACCATTTCACAAGCTCCATCTTTTTCCGGCCTATAGTTTTTCTGGATATTATTTTCTCTATTTTAAACACCTTGTTTTTGTCAATGATTACCGGCTGTAGCTCAGGCTCGTAAATGTGCCTTTTACCTCTTCACCCGAGCAATCTGATATTCTATACACAGGCTGGTCACGGGCTATGCGCCTAGTTATTGTAAAAAACTCGTCTGTATATGTTTGTTCATAACCTTTTCTAAACACCCCGCGGAGTTTTGATATTCTCACAGTGTCCCCTACATTATATTTGAACGATACGATCCTCGGCGGTTTCTTCTTCTCCTTGTACAGCGTGTTAAAGACGAGCTTCTCGTTGTCTTTGTTTACATCGGATGGGGCCATCTTTATCGATCTGTGGTGAGACTTGTTGTAAGTGTTGATGAGGTCCTGGACGACATCAACATATCTACGCGAATTAACAGACGTTAGATATCTCCACATGCGGGTCTTAAATGTTCTGTTGAAACGTTCAACCGTGCTAGCCTTAGTCTCGTTTGAGGTAGAGAAATGTTTAATTTTATACACCTACATTAGATGTTGAAACTGTTTGTTATAAAACTCTGTCCCCTGATCGGTTTGGAGTTTTACAGGTATGCGGCCTTCGTTCAAAATGTCTTCAAACGCCTTTGCAACAGATGTACCGGTCTTGTTTTTAAGACACCTAACCCATGCATATTTAGAAAATACATCGATACATGTCAGCAGGTAGCGCACATTGTCATTTTCTGCTGAATATTCACTCATGTCCACCAGATCGGCCTGGAACTGTTTGTCAATACCGCTAACCAACACTCTATTTCTAGGGAAGTGTACAGCTGCTTTAGCGTGGAGGGTATACACATCTTGCCCCTGTAAGTAACGCTTTACTTCAGGCATCCCCGGAGCCTCCCCAGTGCATTTTCTAACAGCGTCGCAAAGTTTTTGTCCACCTCCAAGACCCCCTGGGTGTGCGGGGTCATGGTAAATCTTGTCTAGCGTGCGCTCCATATTCAGTCAACAACACAAGTGGCCAAGATGAGGTCGACACACCGTCTTTTATTTATTTATGGTTTTTCAACATGTTTAGGTATTTTACACACACCGTCACATCTCTGTCTATCATGTGTCGCACTAGGTGCTGAACTGCATCACAAACATCTGATGGTACACCATTTTTAATCATCAAAACACACGCATCACAAAGAAATGCACAAAGACAAATAACGTGGCGTGTTGCAAACGCCTCAGACTCATTACAGTTTGTGAAATATGCCGTTACCACATCTTTAACCGCTGATGAACTGTGTGCTCCAATTCCAATTTTTAACACTTGTCCTTATAACGTTTAAATGGTTGTTGAATGTAACACAGTCGCGTGGGACACCGTCACCGTAATTACCCGCATAGAAGTGATGTCAGTCTGTTCATGGCATGGCGTCTTTTCCACGTGAAAAGATACGTGGCTATTGTGATCCCAAACAACAACATCATTTTCTGCGGTAAATATTACAAATCTGTCGATATGCAGCAGCGGCACTTGGTCCACACGGTGAAGGCGTTGCGTAAAGCGGTCTCGTGCTTGTGGTCCTCCTCCGTCTCCATTTCCTCTTTGGCAGATAGTCCGTCACATTCGGGTCTGAGAAAGTGTCTCAGAGTCTCGGCCGCTCCTAAAAGCCTGTCTTGTGAGAAAGCCCCCGGTGATATCTGTGCAAACAGGTAATGTAGAGCTTTTCCTAGAGACGGGTTGAATACAGAGTCCAGAATCTGGTCAAAATACATACATCTGATCTGATCAAAATCATACAGGCAAGAGTGTTGACGCTGACTCGGGTGGCTGATTTTACACCCGTTGCAGAGAGCTCTTGTTTTTTCCCACCCTGCGTGATATTGGCAGCGTGATAGAAAGTCTTTGATCGTGTCCACGTCGTCTTTTGTCAGGGACCGTGTCCTCCCGCCGTTTGTTAAAACGATCCGTCTCGACGCGGTACATCTCGGGGCCCGTTTTGCTGACCCACTGCGAGACATAAATAATCTCTGGGAAACCAGGTTGGTCTAGGTCAGGGCAGACCTCAGACCAAAACAATTTCCAATCGCTATGCATCAAACTGACCGACCATGTTTCAACGCCTGGAACCACACTGCGACTGGTGGCCGCACTGAGTGTAACGACAGAATCCTGATATTTAACATTGTAAACATACCCATTAACCCCCTCCAGCTCTAGCTCAAATTCACGATTCTCCGGCGTAACGAGCCCACTTCCTACACGTCTCCTTTTCTTGTAAGGGGCCCGAGCATCCACAACCGTTGCCGGGTCATCAGTGAGGGAGGGGATTATTATTCCTAATCATAATTCATAATTCATAACGCGCACGCACGGTTCGCGTGCACGGACGCACGCGCATTTCACGTGCACGCGCAAAGCTGGTCCCTATATACTACTGTGGGTTCATGTACACCCTGACTGAAGCCAACAGAGTCTAATAATGAGATAAACGCGGTAGCCAGGGAGTCATTATCAACGTCGATATGAACGTTAAAATCGCCTACAATAATAACTTTATCTGATTGAAGAACTAAACTGGATAAAAACTGTGAGAATGCAGAAACAAATTCAGAATATGGGCCAGGAGCACGGTACAATATAAAAAATAAAAGTGGCTGCGGGGTTTTCCAGGTCAGATGTAAAAGACTAAGAACGAGGCTTTCAAATGAATTGTAGTCTAGTTTAGGTTTAGGGCTGATTAACAGACTAGAGTTAAAAATGGCTGCAACTCCCCCTCCTCAGCCGCTACCTCGAGGAATGTGGGTATTATTATGACTTGGAGAAGTGGATTCATTTAGACTAACATATTCATCTGGACACAGCCAGGTTTCAGTGAGACTGATTAAATCAGTATGATTATCTGAAATTAATTCATTTACTAACACTGCTTTAGACGATAGAGTCCTGATATTTAACAGTCCACATTTAATTCTCCTGTTTTGTCTTTCTGTCACAGAAGAGGTTTTAATTTTTATGAGGTTGTTATGCATAACTCCTCTTTGTTTAATTTTAGATTTAGATAATTTAGGTGGTCGGGGGACAGACACTGTTTGTATAAAACTATGAAAACTATGGCTGGGTAATTGCACTAGAAGCTCAGAGAAGCGTATAGGACTGTGACTCTTGAGTCCTGATCTCAACTCTGGGTTGTCAAGGATTTGAATTACTAATAAAATTTGCCAGGTTCCTAGAAATGAGAGCAGCTCCATCTAAAGTGGGATGAATGCCGTCTCCCCTAATAAGACCAGGTTTTCCCCAGAAAGTTTGCCAATTATTAATGAAACCCACATTGTTTGCTGGACACCACCTGGACAGCCAGCGATTAAATGATGACATGTGGCTAAACATGTCATCAGTGGTCAGATTTGGGAGGGGTCCAGAGAAAACTATGGAGTCCGACATCGTTTTTGCATATTCACACACCAAGGCAACATTAATTTTAGTGACCTCCGATTGGCGTAACCGGGTGTCATTGCCGCCGTTGTGAATAACAATCTTACTGAATCTACGTTTAGCTTTAGCCAGCAGTTTTAAATTTGACTCAGTGTCGCCTGCTCTGGCCCCAGGGATACATTTGACTATGGCCGCTGGTGTTGCTAACTTCACGTTCCTCAGAGTAGAGCTGCCAATAACCAGAGTTTTATCCTCAGCGGGTGTGTCGCTGAGTGGGGAAAAGCGGTTGGAAATGTGAACAGGCTGGTGGTGAGCCATGGGCTTCAGCTTGGAGCTGCGCCTCTGGCGAACAGTTACCCAACCTCCCGGCTGAACGGGTGTTACTGGAGGACCGCTAGCGGAGGCTATGGTATGTGGCTCCATACCGGCTACAGGGGGCTGGCTAACTACCGCAGCTACTGAATGGTTTTCCATGGTGCGGAGCCGCGATTCTAATTCACTAAGCCTCGCCTCCAACGCAGCAAATAAGCTACCCTTGTTACAATTACCACTGTCGCTAAAGGAGGCAGAGGCATAGCTAAACATTTGACACACCAAGCAAGAAAGAGCTTAGGGAGAAGCCATTGCTAACTGTTAAGCTAATGTAGCTACCAAGGCTAGTAACGTGCAAACAACAGCTAAGAGATTAGCAGGGAAGTCGTAAAAAGGAGGAGAGCTATAAGTGCTTAAACAGAACTAGTGTGGGTTAAGACTTGAAGTAGATGTTAAAGCAACTGAAGTGAGAAAGCAGAAAGCAGGCTAGTAGAATTCACTAGAGCAACACAGAGACGCTGTCACAGAAACACCGGAAATGACACAACTCGCTTACCGCAATATGTCAGCACGTCAGAGCAGCCCCTTAGTAAAGTGAAGACCATAGTAATCATAAACAGCATAGACCTTCAATAGCAAACTTACTCAACGATCCAACTGAGCCACAACATCTTATGTCCAATCACATCCTGACAATAAAGTCTAGAATGGTCTTACCACCACCTGGAGAGTTTGTGAAGGAATACTTTCATCTTTGCAATAGATCGTGTGGACTGGAGCATTTCGCCAATGAATTTTGGTCTAGACAGAAGAAAGAGTTGCTGTTAAACCTGCAACAGAACAAAAATGACAAAAGACATACAGGTCATACAAAAATCAATAATGTAGTGATTGTGCAAGACGACTCGGCACCATGAAATGAATGGAAGCTGACCAGGGTAACTAAAGTGTACCCTGGTGAATATGGATGTGTGAGAGGGCTGCAATTGCAAATCAGTAACTCAGCGCTAAATGACCAAGGGAAGCAACTCACTGAGCCAGTCTACCTGGAGGCACCTATCCACAAGATAATATCCCTGCATAAAGCTGACTTTACCTTTCCTTACTCTGAGTATCATTATATAGCTTACATGTATCTTAAAGTTAATCAGAGAAATCACCAGTGATTTGCTGGGAGTGTAGCTGCCGTCAGAATTAGTTATATCTTTTAACTTCATTTATTAATGTTGAGTGGAATAAAAAAAATATTTTTATTAATTAACATGAATATAATTGAAAATGTATAAGTCAGAATATATGTAACTGTGTATGTAACTGAAAGGACCTGTTTAGCAGAACCAAAATTCTTGTGTTGGCGTTGGGCGCAGCTAGCGGAGCATGAGCCGCAGCATGACCGGAGGGAAGCACAGCTAGTTAGCCTCCTCTAGTCTCTGAGCTAGCCCGGGCTCTCCATTTGGATCCAACCAGAGCACTGAGCCCTGGTTTGTTATTCAGGTAAAAGTGGGAAGAAGCAGCGGGTTTATCGGGCAGCTGAGTGAAGTGGAGCCTGCGGAGGAAACACTGGGACTGTCTGGATGTAGGCTAATAGTCCGTGGAGGTGCTGCGGTGCTCGGCTGCACAGATAGGAAACCCCTTGGCTGTCAGGATGTTCCACTCTCTCACTCCGCTCTCTCTCACGCAGGCGCAGAACGTACGTGCCACTTGGCCGTCGGATGTAGTCCATGTAGTGTGTTCAAATGCCAGGGCAGGGCGACATGAGGCGACGTGAGGTGACAGACAGCGCAACAGCTGGATTTCGTTGCCGCTAGTTCTTTGATGTCGGTTTGGTGTGTCCGCACCTTTGAGACGAGGTGGAGGAAAAAAAAACAGTTGAGCGTAAGAGAAAGACATGGAACTTGTTCCTAACCAAATGCCACTGTGTGGGAGTATTTTGGCTTTAAACCAAATGACAGAGGGGAGCCCAGTAATTTGGATGAGCCGGTATGCCGGGCTTGTTCGAAAACCATCTCAACAAAAAGAGCGAATACGACCAACTTAACTGCACACCTGAGAGTGAGAGACTGAGAGTCTATTTTTTGGTATTTATTTATTTATTTATTTCGATATTTTTACATGTTATTTCAGATATTTAAATTTTCTTTTTTGCATTCCTAAATATTCTTGTTAAATAAATGTTTATTTCTCTTTAAAAGAGTGTACTTGCATCTGTGGTGGCAAAACAACTAATGAACAGTTTAAAGAAAAAGTCTTCACGCGTCGGCTGTCTTTCTTGGGTTAGGGTTAGGGTTATATTATATTATTATATTGTTATCCGCTGTCTAACTAGCAAGTGACTGGGACACGCCCATGCGTCACATGCCTGGCGCTTAGCGTTTTAGGCCATCTAAATAGGGCCCTAAGTTGTAATGTGGAAACAACATAGACTCCACAAAGTTGATATATTATATTTTCTTGCTCAGTGCATTTAGACAACACGTTGGTAATGAAGTGCAAAGGAAACAGGTCAGGTAAGCGATGAAATATGATGGGGGACTAATTTTTCAGAACATGAATTCAGCACAAGGCTGCCAGGGTTACTGAGACATCTGCAGTGCTACTTGCCCTCAAAGAAGCTTACATGGCCCACATGGGATGCTGAAATGCATTAAAATTAATATTAACTTTACTGATATAAACTTATACATGACTGGTACAGCACTGAGGAGAAGTTTTGTGGGGCAGGCAGTACTAGCTGTTGAACATGCATGTAATAACATGCTAACAGAGAAACTGATACCATATGTTGTAAAACGTATCACAGCTTAAAATGTTCAAAAGGTCTGATGCATTTACATGTATCAACTTAAAGGAACCGGAACTGTGAAAAAAATTGGACCGCCCATCACTAATACCAGGTGCCACCAGCTACACAGTTTTTAAACAGTCAGACACACACAGAGCCATCAGGAGCAATATGCCCAAGGATACTTAGACTTGTGTCTTGGAGGAACTCGGGCTTGACACACCTATCTTCCAACCAGAGGACAACCTGCTCTACCTCCTGAACCACAGCTGGAATAACATAAGGTATAAATAGTTCTGTATATAAATAGTTCTGGGCTTCTGGGAGCGCACACTGGCACGTCTAGCTGCCGCTGCTCTCAGGATCTTTTATTGCTTTGGAGCACTGCCATTGTCCTGTCCTTTTAGTTAAATGAATTGATAGTCCCATGTGTCTTGGACTGATTAATATGTATGTTTTGACTCAACAACTCACTGATTTCGTGACCTTGCGATACTCCACACGGATAAGTGGAAAGTGTGAATTGTAACTGTGCCAGTATATGTTTCATTTGAGTCCATTGCCCTACAAATCATTGGAACCATTCCTACCATACTAGCCACTGTTTACCGAGCACCCAAGCCCAATACATTTTTTGAATGAACGTGCTGCTTTTTTAACCTTTTTATGCTCGCTGTCCCCTAATTTAATATTGCTGGGTGATTTTAATATACATGTGGACAATGTAAACAATGCTCTCACAAGGGACTTCACATCTTGTCTGGACAGTTTCGGACAACACTCCATAGGACACATTCTGGATCTTATCTGCCACTCTGCTGTAGCTCCCCTCAGCTGTCAAGCATCTGATTTGTCCATTTCTGTACACAAGTTAGTATCTTTCAATGTCAACCTCACACTATCAAAAACAAAACTGCTATGGTCTATGTCTTTCTGTAACACTAAGAATATTAATTTATCAGCTCTTTCCAGTGGAACTGATAACTTCCCCAGCAGAGATAACCTATCCACCCCGATGAACTGGTTTCCTTTTACAATGATGGACTTCACAGTCTTTTAGATGTTCTTGCTCCCGATCTGTCTCTTTCACCCACTCTGCCCCTTGGTTTACACTGGAATTATGCCAGCTTAAAGCTAGAGGCCGATGCCTGGAATGCCTTTATGTCAAAACTGGCCTTGTGGTGCATAAAGACATGCACAATAGCCACCTACTTCATTATAATGATGCTCTTTTAAGCTAAATCAACATATTATGCACAAGTCAAATCCTTAAGCCTTTTGCTGTGAGGCAACACTGGTAATCTGCCTGATCATCATTGAAGTAGCCTAATTTTAATATTAATTCAGAAAATTATCTGATCCCTCATAAAGCTCATTCAACAAAGAAAAACAGAAAATAAGTTGCTGGGGGCTGAAACCACCAACCCTGACTCAAATTTCAATTAAAATTGGAGTTTCATTCTAAAAGAAATACACCTGTTCTGAATTGACAGAGTTTATTACCCAGTCATAGTGATACAGAGAGCGACTTCCCTTTCCTTCAACCTACTGTCTACCCTTCCACCCCCCATACCCCTGAACCTCCACATCCTTCACCTTTCTTCTGGTTATGGTGTGATGGCCTGTCAGGAGATGTTGCTGAGAGGATAAAGAGATGACAAAATCAGCTCAGATCAGATCTGATCCCTTCACACACACACACACACACACACACACACACACACACACACACACACACACACACAGGGAGCCAGGCGGAAGGTCTGGAGGATTCTGGGTCAGGGCTGGGAGATCTGATGAAGATGAGGTGGGACAAAGATACTGGGCCTCTTCACCGCTCACTGGTCAACACACCGTGCTGCCTGTGTGGTGTGCGTGAGTGTGTGTGTGTGTGTGTGTGTGTGTGTGTGTGTGTATGTGCACTTCCTCTGACCACATCCATGATTACTGTGGTTGTGGCCCTGGTGCTCAGGTGGACAGAGTATGTGTGTGTGTAAGTGTGACATGATGGCTTTTGGCACCATGGGCACTCCTACCCAGTAGCCTGACTGTCAGGCCAAATATCTGAAGTGAGGAAAAGAATGGAGGAATGGAAAGAAGACGGAGGGATGGAAGGGAAAGTAAGGGGACATAAAAAAAAAAGCTCACTATAAAATCACAGAAGTAATACACTCCTTTCTTACATACCTTACCGTCGTAGGAGCCTGCATTCTTCATTTCCATTGTGTTAGGAGAATGACTGATAGTTTGACTCAGGTCGTGTCTAGGCAACTTCATTCTCTAACATAGAGTGTGCAGAGAGGAAACATGGCTGGCTGGCGGTGGGGTTGTGCGTGGGGCTTACCTCTAAATGGCAACAGCGGCGAGCTTGGACGAGGCTCCCCACGAGCGGCCAGCCCAGGCGATGTCGTGGCAGACAGATATTGTTCAAATTTTTATAAAAGTGTTGGTCAAAACAAATAACAAAACACAAAACTGGAGGTAGTCGGTGGTCAGGTTCACAGAGTGAAAACCCAGGTGCTGTCCCCAGGTCACTCGGTAGTGCAGTTCCCCCTCACTCTCTCTGAAGACGCTCATTATCACACCTGGACCACTGAGTTAATTGATAAGCCCCGCCCACTACCAGCCAGCCAGATGAGAAGGAAGTAATGTGTGCCTACCAAGGGCCTACAGCTCAACCTAACAATTGTAAATTATATTTCTCCTTCTTTTTCTTCTTTATTCATCATCTTTCCCACTTCTGCTCTTCTTCTCCTCCATCACATTTGGTTATTGGTGAACTGATGTCTTGCTCTTTAATTTCATCGCTTCAATAAGTAACATATTCATATTCATGTTCATGAGCCCTGTGATTATTTTCCTCGCCCTATGTAAGCTGAGATAGGCTCCAGCCTTCACTCAGAAATGTAGTTGCTTATCTTAAGTTCACTGTATTGTTTGAGCTTTACTGATTTCTGTGCAGAGCGTATTTCCACATTCACCTGCTTAAGCTCATGTTACACCTGGATGTACCCACAGGATTTTGTGACATCACAACTTGTTTGGAAACTAATCAGGGTCCAGTATGAACCTGACTTTTGGCTTTGCCTCTGCCTGTACTTGTGTTTCCTGTTGTTTCCCCTCCCTGGTGTTTTATGTTTGGGTTAATCACAATATCCCTCCTCGACTCCTCTATCCTTGACTCCTCTATCCTCTATCCTGACCCGGAAATCAATTGAGACCCACGATCTTGTAGGATATATCAATTCATTAAATGTGACTGGAGATGTCATGGAGAGAGGAAGCTTTCAGAGGGAAGGGAAGTGATGATACACAAGTGCAGTTGTGAGTGCAGAATGAGTTGCAGGATTTTAATTTTTAACTCCCTGAAACATTTGGCCTAATAAATTATTTCCAGTGTTCTAAGGCACCATAAATCATATTCTGGGTTATTAAATAATGAATTCTCAATCAGAATGTCAATAAATACAGATGCAAATAATGAAAAGGCTGAATCATATGAACACAATCTGTGACTCTGAGTAGGACACAATATAATAAATACAAAAGGGAGGTTGTTCTTCATGTGCAAATGATTGTTAGCCAGAGAGAGAACTCACTGCTGCTCTGTTACTGATAACTGTATCTGTATCTTTATCATTATATATGTGTGTAGCAACAAACTCCATTAAAAGTTTCTATAGCTGTTAATAAAGCCTACTGACAGTTGATCCAGCTGTAATCTGCTGCTGCAGTCATTACACCTACAACATTTTGTACCACAAAAACTGTGTCTGTCACAGGACAGACACTTTACTGTCTGTTCTGCATCTCTCTCTCTCTCTCTCTCTCTCTCTCTCTCTCTCTCTCTCTCTCTTTATTTATGTATCATTTTGTCATACGGATTACTGTTAATTTATCATGTTGATCTGTTCTGTACAACATCTATTAGATAGATAGACAGATAGATAGATAGATAGATAGATAGATAGATAGATAGATAGATGCAACGTTATTGATCCTGAAGGAAATTTAACAGTGATCAGCTGCTCACACACACATAAACATACATCAATAGAAGAAATCCAATAAATAGGTTAGTAAAATAAAATAATTAAAAATGTGACATTAAAAATCCATAAAAATCCATAAAGTGCTGTAGTGCTGTTATTCACAGCCAATCAGTGCCCCTCATATTCTCCCTCCCTCCCCCCTCCCTGCCAGAGAGTTGTGCAGTCTAATTGCACGGGGGACAAAAGACTTCCGAAGTCTGTCAGTGGAACAGCTCTGGGACAGCAATCTATTGCTGAATGAGCTCCTTTTTAGTGTGAAGGCAGAGAGCAGAGGGTGATTGGTGTTGTCCAAGACTGCCCTGAATCTGGACAGTGTTCTCTGCTCTGTCACTGTCTCCACAGAGTCCAGCTTCAGCCCCACCACAAAGCCTGCCTTTTTAATGATTTTATTCAGCCGATGAACGTTCCTCTTGCTGGTATTGCTCCCCCAGCAGACCACAGCATAGAGGAGCACGCTAGCAACCACCGACTGATAAAACATCTGAAGCAGCTTTGTGCAGATGTTGAACGACGCCAGTCTCCTCAGGAAATACAGCCTGGTTTGCCCCTTCTTGTAGAGGAGGTCGGTGTTCTGAGTCCAGTCCAGTTTATTGTCCAGTAGGAGCCCGAGGTAGTTATAGGAGGTGACTGTCTCCACTGCCATCCCTCCTGTGCAGATTGGTTGTGGGGGAGTGGGCTGTCTCCTGAAGTCCAGTACCATCTCCTTGGTTTTTGCTATGTTCAGCTGGAGCTGGTTCCTCCCACACCAGCCTGCAAAGTCACTCACCAGTTTCCTTTATTCTCCCTCCTCATTCCCCCTAATACATGCTATGGTGGCTGTGTCATCCGCGAATTTCTGCACGTGACAGAACTCAGAATCATGGTGGAAATCAGCAGTGTATAGAGTGAAGAGGAGGGGGGACAGCACAGTACCTTGTGGGGCTCCTGTACTGCAAGTCAAGGTGCTGGATACATTACCACCCATCCTGACAAACTGTGGTCTGTCTGTAAGATAGTCAGTAATCCAGGTCACGAGATGTGGCTCCACTTCCATGTTGGTCAGTCCTGCAACAGGAGTGGCTGAATGGTATTAAATGCACTCGAGAAATCAAAGAAAAGAATCCTCACATGGCAGCCACCTCCATCCAGATAAGAGAGAGTCCAGTGGAGAAGATACAGGACGGCATCCTCCACCCCTATCTTTTACCTGTATGCAAATTGAAGTGGGTCCTGCGCATTTTTGTGGCTTAAGACAGTGCAGTACTAGGCTCTCCAAGGATTTCATTACCTGTGAGGTGAGGGCAACTGGCCTAAAGTCGTTTTTTGGGAACAGGGATGATGCGAGATGTTTTCCAGATCAAGGGGACTCTACAAAGACACAGGCTCAAATTGAAAACCTGCTGGAGAGGGTCCCCTAGCTTGTCAGTGCAGACTTTTAGCAACCTGGGGCACACCCTGTCTGGGCCAGCTGCTTTCCTGACATTCAGTCTCTTCAGCACTCCTCTCACCTGATGTGCAGTGATGTGAAGGGGTTGGGGGGCTGATATGGGAGAAGAGGAGGGGGGACAGAAACCCTGAGGTGAGGATGGGGAGGGGTCAGATGGCAGAGGGGGACAGGGAGGGACGTCTGTCCATCCTGGAAGAGGGATCCCTCCTCAGTTGCTCTTCCTGAGGTTTTTACCATTTTTTCCCCCCCGTTCAAGGTTTTTTTGGGGGAGTTTTTCCTTATCCGCTGTGAGGGTCCAAAGGACAGAGGGATGCTGTATGCTGTAAAACCCTCTGAGGCAAATTGTTATTTGTGATATTGGGCTTTATAAATAAAATTGATTGATTGATTGATTGATCACAAACTGACATTGCTTCACGTGACGCTTCAGAGGAAAGGACGTCTCATTTCTCTAAAGACACATTTCCTTGTTTCTTTTCTCCTCGCGTCTCATCCTTGAATCTCTCTCCTGTGTCTTACAAGGGCAAAGCTAAGACCTCAGGAAGAGATGCAAGTGAGGGAAACAATCCACCCAGTTCTCTGCAGCTGCTGTTCCTACTTACCTGCACTCAATCCACCAATCAAGTGACCACAGTATGAAACCTAAGCTCAGGCTTCCAGACTCCGCCAGATCGCTCAGTCTCCCATGTGGTACAGACGTCAAGGACTTCTTTCTGGGAATTTTTTGTTGTTGCATTTTTGGTATTTTTTGAGCATTGGCTAATTCATTTTCTCTGTCTCAGATTCTCCATGCCTGCTCCATCAGAAAATGTGCCGCAATCTACTTCGTCTCTGTCTCCTGCTACCCAATCAGACTGTTCAGCCATTCCTCTGCCTGCCCTGCTCAGCCCTACCTCGCCCTCCTCAGCCAGACTCCTGATTGCCTCAGCCAAGTCTCCAGCCATCAATATTAATATGATAATATGATATAACGTGAAATAGAAGACAACAAAATAGAATATAACATAACAACAACAAGGGCGGCACGGTGGTGTGGTGGTTAGCACTCTCGCCTCACAGCAAGAGGGTTGCCGGTTCGATCCCGGGCGTGGGAGCCCTTCTGTGTGGAGTTTGCATGTTCTCCCCGTGTCAGCCTGGGTTCTCTCCGGGCACTCCGGCTTCCTCCCACAGTCCAAAGACATGCAGATTGGGGACTAGGTTAATTGGTGACTCTAAATTGTCCATAGGTGTGAATGTGAGTGTGAATGGTTGTTTGTCTCTATGTGTCAGCCCTGCGATAGTCTGGCGACCTGTCCAGGGTGTACCCTGCCTCTCGCCCGATGTAGCTGGGATAGGCTCCAGCCCCCCCGCGACCCTCAAGAGGATGAAGCGGTTAGAAGATGAATGAATGAATGAATGAATAACAACAACAACAACAACAACAATAATAATAATAATAATAAATAATAATAAAAATATGGCAAAGAGGGGTTGAGGCCAGACCAGGGTAGGGGAGGTGAGCAAGAGGCCCCCCCACCAGGCCCCAAGCAGGACAGCCAGAAGCTCCAGGAGGAGAGAGGCGAAGTGCGGAGCGAAGGTGTCCCCCGGCCTCCCATCCTCCCATCCCCCTTCTTTTTCTCTTTTTCTTAAGGGGCGATCCTGCCTTGAGCCACATCCAGGCCCTGAGGAGGATGCTGGCCCGTTGCAGATCTAGCCTCTATGCCTCGTCCTGAATTGCACAACTCCCAGACCCTTGGGAGGGAGTTTACACGCTGAGGAGTGGCATTCTGTGCTTTTTGTTTTTGTATTTTGAGGGAGAGGGAGAGAGGTAGGGCCCATCCACCCCCATGCCGGCCTGCCCCCACCAGAGGCCCCGCCATGCCACCAGAGGGCCCAGCACGGAGCCACCATTCACACCCCCTCCAAGCCAACCCAGTCCAGGTATTATTGCAATTAATACAATAATAATAACAATAATATATCATTCATTCATTCATTCATTCATCTTCTAACCGCTTCATCCTCTTGAGGGTCGTGGGGGGGCTGGAGCCTATCCCAGCTACATCGGGCGAGAGGCAGGGTACACCCTGGACAGGTCGCCAGACTATCGCAGGGCTGACACACAGAGACAAACAACCATTCACACTCACATTCACACCTACGGACAATTTAGAGTCACCAATTAACCTAGTCCCCAATCTGCATGTCTTTGGACTGTGGGAGGAAGCCGGAGTGCCCGGAGAGAACCCACGCTGACACGGGGAGAACATGCAAACTCCGCACAGAAGGGCTCCCACGCCCGGGATCGAACCGGCAACCCTCTTGCTGTGAGGCGAGAGTGCTAACCACCACACCACCGTGCCGCCCAATAATATATCATATTATTATATATAACTTTATATTATGACAACCATATTATCAGTATTATAATTGAAAAGCAACAAACATAGAGTGTAATAATGATAAAAAAAATACCACCATAGCAACAACGATAATAATGATGATAATCCTTTTTGTTTTTTCAAAACAAAATTCAAACCAGACATAAATAATAATTCAAAAATCAATGTGTTGAGTGTTTTTGTGGGAGAGGCGGGGATTGGTCCTCAGGCAGAACAGGAATTAAAATACAGTGAATGAAATATACAGTAGACAAGTGACAGGTCAGGTCTGTAAAAAGTTGATGAGTGGAGCCCAGATGAAGAGGGGTTCCATTACTGAGTGTTGGGTGGAATATTCCATGGAGATGTGGTCGATGAGTACATTTGTCCCCTGTGCTATACTGATGTTGTTTTTGGATTTCCAGTTCATGAGGATAGTTTTCTTGGTGATAGTTAGGGCTATGAGAATTAATTTATTTTTGGGACTTGTCAGATTCATTGTTGAGGTGTTGCCAAGTAAGCAGAGAGAGGGAGATAAGGGGATATGGCAGCCCAAGAAATCTGAGAGTGACTTTATGACCTCATACCAAAATTGTTGAACAGGTGTGCAGTACCAGATGGTGTGGATATAAGTGTCTGGTTTCTTTTGGGTGCAGTTAGTACAGATTTCAGATGAGAATCCCATTTTAAACATTTTCTGTCCTGCGTAGTGTGTCCTGTGAAGAATCTTGTGTTGTATTAACTGTTGATTTGCATTTTTTGTCATAAGATAGATGTTTTGGTAGATTTGATTCCAGGAGCATCAGGAGCAACTGACTGATCATTTTCCCATTTTATTGTTGGTATGGAGAGTGTTTTGTCCGAATATGAGATAATTCTGTATATTTTGGAGAGAAGTTTTTTTGTTGATTGAATATTAATTAAGTCTGAACATGATGGTGGAAGATTCAAGTTAGTAGTTTTTATGTTAAATGCGGCTTGAATTGATGATTTGAGTTGTGAGTATTCAAGATATTGATTGCTCCTGATGCCAAACTCCTGCACCAGGTGAGCGAATGGAGCTAGTGTGTTATTCTGAATGATGTGCTGTATGTGGGTGATCCCTTTATTTGACCATAAGTGCAGTGTGGTTTCTTGTTGCTGAGAAAGTCAAGGTTGTTCCAGATTGGAGTAAACTTAGATGGGCCTAATATGGAATTGTGACTTTATGAAATTTCCACCAGGCTGTCAGAGTCGCTGATATTGTTATTACTTTGAAACATTAGTGGTGTTTAATTGAATGACTAAGAAATGGTAAGTCTGAGATGGTGATGTTTTTGCTAAATACCGTATTTTTCCAAATAGTAGCCCGGGCGTTTATTTCACAAAATCGATTTTGACCCCAGGCGTTTCAAAGAACCAGGCAGCTATTTGCTCAAGGCTTTTATTTTTTTTTGCACCGACCTGCACCAGGTTCCTGTTCCTGTCCAGTATGTTTTTTTAGTGCAAAAATACTGTATAATGTAGGGGTAAGTTCGTGCACAAAAATCTCTAAACATTTAGAGTGGGTCATTTTTTTCGTGTACACGGGTTTCACCGCTGGGTGGTGCTATTGCATTATAGCAGTAAAGCCCCAGTTATCCGAATACCAACCAAATGGGCCATTTAACCAACAGTTACAGGCCGCCACATCGAAATATCGCCATTCCAACGGTCCACCATCCCGAATTCTGGTCCTGACAGTAAGCTATAGCAAGCCTGTAGAAGCTGTATTCCCCATGCATGTCAGCGATTTTCACCGGGGATGCACATGAGTAATTCAGGCTGACATTACCTGTTTTTCAGTGAACTCTTCTGGTAATTTTATTAAAAGGCATGGCATATAGGTCCACAGTAACTTATTATTATTATTATTATTATTATTAGTATTGGGTCTTATAAGAGTGGGCTACAATGAGTACTGGGCCATCAAATCACAGCATCCGCAGTGAGAGGACACGGAATTGTGTGCGCTTTTACGCACGCGGGTCAAGGCGATCACGGATATTTGATGTGGGAAAGATGTAGCCAGATGTATTACCTGTTTTAGATACGTGGCTGTCTGTCCGTCCGTCCATCCGTCCGTCCATTGCACGAGTCATGTGCACCACTTCACCACCGACCCGTGTGTAAAAGCGCAAACGGTCCCTCAAGGAGGGACAGCCATGAGGCAATGGAATGAGGAAATAATCGCTTGAGTGTTTAATCGGACTAGTGTTTAATATGCAAAATGGGGTCAAACCCCTGGCGGCTATTAGGTGCCCGGCGGCTATTTGCCATCGTGCGACTATTTGGAAATATACAGTATCTGTTCTGGAATTGAGATGGAATCATTGTGAGGAGATAATTAACTTTAGGAAGTACTGACATTCATATTGTAATATGTATACTAATATGGAGAGTGGGAGGTTGATGCAGCGAAGAAGTTTGTCAGTTATTGTTTTGAGAAGTGTGGTGTAGTTGAGATTGAGCAGCTCTGACAGCATGGGGGAGATATTAATACTGATGAGCAGGAGATATTAATGTTATTGTTATTGTCCTCTAGAGGTTCAATGAAAATAGTAAATAAGAGGGGGAACCTGAAACCACAAGTCTACGGAAAGCAGTCTTCAGTAATGGACTATTATTAGGACAACACAAACAACATCTCTGAGCACTATCTGAAAGCAGCCAAAGCAGGGTAAATCAAATATCTGAACTTACACATCATGTGTCTCTACTTATGTATTTTCTCTCTTCCTCAGTCTCTCCAGCTCAACCTCCTCAGCCCACTCCCCTGCGGCGGCTCGAGCACCACCTCCACCTCCACCAAGGGGCCCAGATCCTTTTGTTGAACAAATGGACAAATCCTGAGGTTTTCTTCTGCAATGTGCTATGGTCTCCTGAGGAGTGTCTTTGTAGGATCAGGCCTCGCAAGTGCATTTATTGTGGCCAAACTGGACATTTTCTGGCAACCTACCCTCTTCAGCCAAAAGACAGGGCTCATTGGTAGAAGTGGGGGTACTGGTGGGCCAGACAAATTCTTCCTCCCCATCCAAGTTACGCTTACAAATACAAG
This sequence comes from Epinephelus fuscoguttatus, assembly GCF_011397635.1. NCBI lineage: Eukaryota > Metazoa > Chordata > Actinopteri > Perciformes > Serranidae > Epinephelus > Epinephelus fuscoguttatus. Next base: position 41,233,140 of record NC_064765.1, on the reverse strand, counting down.
CCACAGTCTATTGTCACCAACTCACCTTGCCTCTTTTCGCCTTATGGACTCTGGTGCTTTTTTGGACCATGAAGTAGCCATGAAGTAGCTACCATGTACCATGAAGTAGCTACTCAATCCGGAATAGCCCTAGAACCTTTGGAAAGACCTCTCACTGCCAATGCCCTGGATGGAAAATTGCTGGCTCATGTCACCCAACAAACTGAACCCATCACTTTTGTACTCTCTGGAAATCACGGAGAAACTGTCAGGTTCAACATTATTTCTGCTCCAAAAACAACATTGCTGCTGGGAAACCCATGGTTAAAGTGACATTACCCCCACATTGATTGGTCAGCTGGGAGGATTGTGAGTTGGACCTCATTTTGCCATTCTTCTTGTTTGCAGTCTGCTTTGTCTCCCGCAGAGAGTGCTGTTGGATTACCCAGTCCTGAGCCTCCAGATTTGTCTTCAGTTCCTGCTGATTATCATGACCTCGTTGAGGTTTTCAGTAAAGAGAGTGCTCTTTCTCTGCCTCCTCACAGACCTTACAACTGTGCCACTGATCTCTTCTCTGGTGCTCCTTTGCCTTCTAGTTGGATGTATAACCTGTCTCGGCCCAAAAGAGAGTCCATGGAGAAGTATATCAAGGATTCTCTGGCAGGTGGCATAATCCACCCATCCTCATCCCTTCTTGGTGCCAGTTTCTTCTGCGTGGTTAAGAAGGACAAGACCATATGCACCTGCATTGACATTTTCTCAATCATTTTGTCTTTGTCTATCTTGATGACATTCTGATTTTTTTCCAGGACCCAGTCTGAACACGTCTCCCATATCTGTCAGGTTCTGTAGCGACTTCTGGAGAATAAACTGTTTGTCAAAGCAGAAAAGTGCAAATTGTACTCCAGCACCGCAAGTTTTCTTGGGTACATTATTGAGCGGGCAGTTGAAGATGGACCTGGAAAAAGTCAGAGCAGTAGCAGATTGGCCACAACTCGCCACCAGGGAACAGCTTCAGAGATTCTTTGGCTTCACAAATTTCTACAGGAGGTTTACCATTAAAATCTTGCCTACCATCAATCTGCTAAGTGACTGAACTTCCGCCAAGCTTGCTGGGCCCTGTTTTTCAGTAGGTTCAATTTCAAGCTTACCTATTGTCCTAGCACCCATAATGTGAAACCAGATGCCCTCTCATACCAACACATTGTGGAAGACACCAACCCCAGTCCAGACACTATATTCCCTGCTACTTGTGTTGTTGGGCCATAACTTTGGAGATTGAGTCAGTTGTAAGAGAGGCTCAGAAAGATCAGCCTGATCCAGGAAATGGTCCCCCTAACTGTCTGTTTGTGCCAGACTCTGTCCGTTCATAGGTCCTGTAACGATTCATGCTTCACGGTTCTCCTGCCATCCTAGGATGAATCAAACTCTCACGCTGCTCAAACGATATTTCCCGTGGCCCACTATGGACTCAGATACCCGGTCCTACGTTGCAGTTTGTATTGTTTGTGCTCAAGGGAAATGTTCTCGTCGCCCATCAGCTGGCCTGCTCTGTCCTCTACCTGTTCTCAGTTGCCCTTGGTCACACATTGCCTTGGATTTCATCACCAGGATACCTCCCTCCAGCTGTAATACGACTATACTTACGATACTTGACTGTTTCTCCAAACCCATTTATTTTGTTGCCTTGCCTTACCTTCATTCTGCCAAAGAAATTGCTGAACTTATGGTTAATCATGTTTTCTGTGTCCATGTTATCCCGGTTGAGGTCATGTTTGATTGAGGCTATCTCTCAGGTATTGAGAGCTTTCTGTCAAGCCCTTGGAGAGAGAGGTTAGCTTCTCCTTTGGCCTCCACCCTCAAACAAATGGTCAAAATGAGAGGGCTAACCAAGATCTGGAGTCGATGCTACACTGTGTTGCTGCATCTGTAACCCCGTTGACTAGAGCACCCACTTAGCCTGGACTGAGTATGCACACAATTCATTGATCAGTGCTGTCACATGTATGTCGCCCTTTGAAGCCCCTCTTTGGTTGTCAACCTCCTCTGTTCCCTTCCCAAGAGTGTGAGTTGGCTGTTCTGTCAGTGCAACGGTGCTGTAAGGTCTGGAAAGACACCGGTGCAGCACTTCTTCGGACCTCCAGCAACAACAAGCGTATGGCGGACCAGCACCGAACATCATCTCCAGAATATAAACAAGGTCAGACAGTTTGGTTATTATCCAAGGACATTTCATGAAAGAGACCCGGGTCCATTTTCCACTGAAAACTTATCAATCCATCTGTTGTCAAGATGAGGCTCCCCAGTTCAATGAGGATTCACCCGACTTTCCATGTGTCCCAGCTTAAATCTGTGATTAACAGTCCTCCTGTTAAGTTTTTGCTCGTTTGCATTTTTGGTATTTTTTGGGCATTGGCTAATTAATTTTCTCTTTTTCTGTATAAAAACCAAAATTGGCCTTATGAAGGGACTTTGTAGCAGCCCTATCGTGTATTGTGCATCTGTAAAAAGGGCGAGAGTGTGCCTCTAATCATACGTTTACATTACAGGGCTTGATGCGCAGTTCTGATTATTACCCCTGCATCCAATCTTTCTGCCAAAACTGTTCACATTCATGTTTGAAGTGACCCACATCTGACATCAGTGTGAATGGATATCTGCCATGACACACCTCACATACTACCAATAATGAAACACACATGCAAGTTGGAACAAAAAACATCACATCTGTGAAACAGGCATTTGGGGGAAAAATGAATGACATAGCATGCAAGCTTTATCTTCCAAATGATTGCCATAGTAGAAAGTAGGGGTGGGAATCGCCAGGGGACCCACAACACAGTTCATCACAATACTTAGGTCATGATACAATATTACTGTGATACTGTAATATGCTGAGTATTGTGATAAAATATATTGCGATATATTGCAATCTATTAATTGCGTGTGTTTTGCGAGACTCACCGCTGCTTGCAGGAGACCAGAGAGAAAGGCATTTTTTAAAGTCTCTGTGTGTTCAGCTCTCAGTACTTTTGTAGCTTCTAACTGAATCTCTGTGGTTTGGAGTTTCGTTTCTCTCCTGCATCCTGTTTTTACTTTAGATTTCTGCTTTATTTTACTGTTTCATGTTTGCTATTAGCCGTATTAGAAGTTGTGTGCAGTTGCTGCTCGAAAACTCAACATTTCCTTTGTTTTATGTTTCACAATAAAAGTTTTTACATAACAAAATAATGGGGGACTTTTATTGTGAAGAATTATAGGAAATGAAATGTGTTTATCGCTGAATAAGCCAAACTTTGTTAGTGGCTTCTCTTCAATAAAGACAAGTCTAATAATACCACAGAGGGGAAGAATAAAAGCAGAAAAAGCCACAGTGAAATGTAAGATGAAGAGCTGCAGACACCAGGCTCTGACTGCACCTCTGCTAACAGCTCACCTCCAACAGGTAAACTTCTTTTACCTGCCCTGCTGTGGAAAAACATATACAGCAAAAATAAAAGGTGAACTTAGCTGTGGCTCAGCGCTCTGCTTTTAAATGTCATTACTCAAGACAAGCTGACATCAGTTATACACACCTTCAGGCAGGTAGCCCAGGAGTAAGTAGCAGTGGCATTGTTAGTCTGGGGCATCTGACGCTTCAGCCCCGAATGATTCACAAATAGCCCCTGATCTAAATTTTGTAGGCTATACTATATATCTGTTTAAAAAGAACAGGCCTATTAATAATAAAAAGCCCTGGATCCAATAATCTGTCATTCCCTTAATACTTGTACTTGAATAAATGTACTTAGCTCCATAATTAACTATATTCCCAGCTCTTGTCAATTAAATTTTATTGATAGCAGTTGTAACGTATTCTGTTTCTACTAAACACTAATTACTATGAACTACTGATATTTTTTATGTCACAATTCATAATTAAACTAGAAAGTTTACAAAAGTTATTAAAGGTAAATAAGGTGCTAGGATGCATTAAAAAGAATCAAAATAGAGCTTGTTCTTCAAAAAAATTCCCCAGGACCCCTCTGCAGAGGTCTGGGCTAAGCCTCCAATGTTCTCAAATCCTAGACATGTCTCTGGTAAGTAGTTAGCTGGACAGCTAAACAATATGCTGAATGACAATTTTAGGCTCTTTAAAGCAGAGATTACTACAGATTTGGCTAATAGTTTTTCTGGGGTTCATCACTACCAGAGACACAACAAATATTGTTTTTACATCAACATTTGATAAATTGTTTTTCTAAAAAATATTGATCATAGCTGCTTTGATAGAATAAGCAGGCATACAGGAGATGGAGCGTGATTGGTTATCTGACAGTTCTACTGCAGACTATCAGCATGTAAAAACAAGCCAGTAATCTACCTTTTACTTCACTACCTTTTCCATTTATACCATTTATGCCATTTGGAGTCTGCTCTAAATGTGATCTAGTGTAGGGGGTAGAGCACGCCAAGTGCACCTCTACTGCTAACCAGCCGGTCCGCCCAACTTACATTGGCCGTGGTCTAAAGGCTGCTTCAGACCAAAGATTCCCCTTGAAATGACTTGCAACTTGCAACTACGTGCACCCATTTGCAACTAAATGGCCTTGCGAAACAGCAACAACACCGAGGCACTGAGCTGTGACTGGCTCTTGCGACATCATGTAAACCACTGTCGTTTCTACAACAATGGGTACGTTACAATGTAACGTAAAGCTGAACAGCACAACAAATCCCAGAGAGCATATGGATGCATCAGCAGAGCCCTCAATTCTTCTTGTACGCAAGTGTCTGTGGTTAGATACCCTAACACAGGGTCACTCAATTACAAATGCAACTGGGCTGGATTTTAGAAAATGTCGATGGGCCACATTTCAGGATGTGTACATATACATACATATAAATATATATATATGTATGTGTATATATATATATATATATATAATGTAGAAACAGAATAAAAAAGAGCTATCAATGCACAGAAACATAGTAAGTGGCATAAAGAGTAACAAATAACACACTCTGTCTCTCTACCTGCATCTCCCTCTCTTCTCCACACACACATGCATACACCTCACCTGCTGACGTTTTCGTCAAAGGTCAGATACACAGGATATAGTTTTATACAGTTCATGGCAGCAACAGTCATGTTTTCAACAACAAATGCACCATATCAACTCAATGGAAACAAATCTAACATGTCAATAAAATAGATATTCCTCCTGACATCACAAAAATGAGTGAAAAAGGTAACTTTATCTAACGTCCGCGGGCAGCTAATTCAATAGGCCTGCCCTAACATTAACTTTTATTTGCGTTGTATTGCATTGTCTTTGAAATGTCTGACTGTGATAGCTACAACCACTACCACTGTGTGTGTGCAACAGCCACTTCATTGCATCTGGAATCTTTGGTGTGAACTGGCCTTAAGATGTGCAGCGTAAACTTTCTGAAATGATTTTGGATTTGGACAAAATTTTTTATTTTTCTACTGGACATATTTTACATCAGTATGCCTCCATAAATTGTTCCCCAACACCTCAAACCTCTTTTATAAATGTGAATTGAACAAAGGTACATTTATCCATTTGTTTTGTTCAAGTGATCACATCCAGACATTTTGAAAAGAGGTTCTTGTGATTCAGGGGGTTACAGGTAAACAGTTGACATTTTTCTCCTCATTTTACCGGTTAAACTAAACTTCGAAAAACCTTTTTGACATGGATACCAAATCTCTAGACTTGATAATTCTATTATTTCTGACGAAAAAGTGTATCCTGTTAGGGTGGTTATAGTCAGCATGTGGATATCAAAGATATCAGCTGTTGTCCCTCTGGAGAAACTGACTGATAATCACAATCATAAATCAGACAATACTGGAAACTTTGGAAACCCTTGCATCCCTTCTTACAGAGACATTGACTGGTTTGTCCCTGATGGGTAAAGGCTGTTTGTTCAATATGTATGTGCTATGCTATTTATTTATTTCATGTCATATCCCTGTTTTTTTCTCTTTCTTTCTTTCTTTCTTTCTTTCTTTCTTTCTTTCTTTTTTATGTATTGAAGCATCTGTTGTTGATTTGGAGTGAGACTGTTCTGTTGTGGGTATATGTTTTGTTTTTTGTTGTTGTTGTTGTTGTTGTTGAAAGCTCTAAAATCAATTAAAAATACAAATATATAAAAAAAAGTAAAATAAGTGTAGTGTAAGAAAAAAACTATAAAAACAGCACCACTACAAACTATCAATATTCCATGTAATGTGAAGTAATTCATGTAAAATATTGTACGAAACTAATATTAAATGTAATAATTACAAATAATAA